>NC_066521.1:10651411-10701411 GCF_024679095.1 Eriocheir sinensis
TATTGCCAAGACACATCAGGATCTAACTCTTTTAACGATAACTATAAATGAGTTTCGTTATTGGAGCTCATTAGACAGTTTAAGGGTAGGAAGTCGGGAAATATAATGGGCTGAGTACGACAATCTGGCAACGTTGCTTGGAAGAGATACAATAAAGGAATGAGCGGAAGGTATTTTTTTAAAAATTTTTTTTTTAGAGCTAAGGAGACAGTTCAAGGGCGTAAAGAAAAATATATAAAAAAAAGCCCGCTACTCACTGCTCCTGAATAGAGATCAAAGGATGAGGGAAAATTAGTGCAGGTGTGAATGTTAATAAGTCTGAACAGGTAACTTGTGTGCCATCTCACCACCACCACCATCACCATAACCATCATCACTTTCATCGTCACGCGGAAGGGAATGAAGGAGAATAAGTCCAGGTGTAAATGTTGATGAATGTGAACAGGTAACTTGCATTCCATTCACTATTTCCACCATCACCTCCACCACTAAACTCATCACATTGAACAGGTATAAGGAATGAGGGGAAGAGAAAGGTAAAATAAATACAGGTGAGAATGTGAACAGGTAACTTGCATGCCACTCACTATCACCACCATCACCTCCATCACTATACCTATCACATTGAACAGGTATAAGGAATGAGGGGAAGGGAAAGGTAAAATGAATACAGGTGAGAATGTGAACAGGTAACTTGCATGCCACTCACTATCACCACCACCACCACCAACATCACTACCATCAACTTCACCATCACTCACACCCTCACCATCACCACCATTTCTACAGGTGGAATCAAATGCCAAGAAGAGATCAATCGGGTTCTTATGTGTGTGTTTTCTTAGGATCATGGTACAGTAGAAAGGTTAGACTATCATCAGGAAATAACACAAACAACCTTTAATAGTAGTAGTAGTAGTAGTAGTAGTAGTAGTAGAAAGGCCCAAACTCCAAGAAGAAACGTGTCAAATTTGTGTACTTAGACGCTGATATGTTTGAAAATATGACCCAAACCTCCTCTCTCTTCCTCTCTCAGGTGTGCCAAGGAGCCTCAGGTGACGACTTCAGTTCTCATCGCTGCAGGAATCTCGTCGACAGGTAAAAGGCATGTTAGTTTTTGTTCCGTGTCCATGTGTATTATTTTGCTGCACCTGTTCTTGCGGCGGTACTATTTTTTCTACCCGTCGTGTATTCAGTAGTCATCGTGGGAACTTTTGCAGCCGCCCCGACCAGTTCCTCGCCAAACCCGCTTTTTCGGAGCCTGCTGCTGAGTGGGGTTGGTCGCTCGCTCCAGTGATCCGCTTTTGTTTTCCGGCGACCGTTTCCGCGTTTTGTATTTAAGATCAATTTTTGTGATCGCTAATAAGTGGAAATCCCTGCCATCACAAAACCCAGCCAAGATGCGTTGGTTTCGTCGCTTAATGTAATTCTGCGAGTCTATAAACCTGATTGATATTGTTTGTTTTATCTTGTACTTTGATTGATGTTGAGGGGAAAGTTTAATCAGACCTGAATGCATGTTGTAGGTGACTTGTTTTGGGAGGGAAAGTATTTTATTTATTTATTTATTTATTTGTTTTTCTTTTATTTGTTTGTTTGTGGTAAAGTTTGTCGGGGCGTTTGATTTTGAGAAGGAAAGTTTAATTACACACGAACGCATGTTGGTGGAGGCTATTTTGATGGAGAAAATTGATGACACGAGCGCCTGCTTTTGTTCTTCTTCTTCTTCTTCTTCTTCTTCTTCTTCTTCTTCTTTATGATCTTTTTTTTAGATTATTATTTATATTACTACTACTACTACTACTACTACTACTACTACTACTACTACTACTACTACTACTACTACTACTACTACTACTACCATAACCACCACTACAACCACCACACTACTAATATTGTATGGTAAAGGTTGTTTGTGTGTTATTTCGCGAGGCAAGTCCCCTGACCCACAAATGCATATCCGTTGTTCATTAACCTGCGTGAGTCATTTAATTAAGTGGAGTGAGCCAGACAGGTAAGCGCCCGAATAACGCCGCGTCAGGTGTCACAACAACACCTGTAGTGCCGCGCCGCAGACACGAGGGGAAGCACACCGCACGAATCTCAAGTGGCGATAACGTTCCAGATTAATTGAGAACATGTGGGAAGCGTTGTTATTGTTGTTGGTGGTGGCGGTAGTGGTGCTGGTTGTGGTGGTAGGGGGTGGTAGTGATGGGGGGTGGTAGTAATAGTAGTAGTCGTAGTAGTCGAGGTTGTTGCTGTGATGGTGGTAGTAGTATTGTAGGCCTAGTAGTAGTAGTAGTAGAAGGAGGAACAGGCTTTGTGGTGTTTTTCTTGTTCATTATCATTGCCGCTGGTGTACTTATATAAAATGAACATATTTTCAGTCTCAAATTCAGAAGCACATCCCTTCTAGGTTACACTTTAATTCTGGTTCGCTGCTGGAGCCTCGTTGCGGTTTTACTGGTTAAACTGAGGTCTACTGGGCTTGCGGGTGGGTAGGTGGGTGGCAGGTAGGCGGTGGATGAAAACTGGTGGCTACGTGGATGAGTGGATGGAAGGAGGGTGGGTGGATGAGTACGTAGCTTTGGGTGCATGGTGGGTAAGTGGCTGTGGTCGTTTGGTTTAGAGAATGGATGAGTGGAGGATGCTGGCTTGAATATGTTGTTGGATGAAGGATGGGTTGTTGATAGCTTGCGATGGATGTTGGATGGTTGTCTGTTAGAGGGTTGGGTGATGAGTGTATAGGGGGAAAGAGGGTAGTTGTATAGTGGATAAAAATGGGTGAGCGGTGGATGGATTAGGTAGGTGGGAATGCGTATTACGGTAACATTGGATGAATCAGTGGTGTTTCAGTGGGTTTGATAATTTGTGGGTGGGCTGTAGGTTGTTTATTGAAGAGGTAGGTGAGACAGTAGAGGGATCGCATATTGGGTTGCAAGTGGATGAGAAAATAATGTCTTAATGTGTGTGTGTTTGTTGGGTTGGTGGCGGGTCGTGTTTTGAATGGGTAAATGGGTAAGTGGGTGAGACAGTAAGGGGAATGTGTATTGGGTTAGAAGTGAATTAATAAATGGTGTATGGATGGGTTTGTGAATGGGTGTGGGTGGGCAGAGGAGTGGGCAATGATCGGAAGTCGAGTGTGGGATGAGTGGGCTGTGTCTGGGTGGGCAGCGGATGTGTTGTGGGTGGCGGTGGCGGCGGCGGTGGCGGCGGCGGAAGGTAAGAGGAGATGATGGTGATAAGGTGTGTGTGTGTGTGTGTGTGTGTGTGTGTGTGTGTGTGTGTTGCTGTTGTAGTGGAGGTTCATGAATAACTAAGAAAGACGATGAATGTTTTGCTTGTTTTAGTTAGAGTTAGTTATTATTATTATTGTTGTTGTTGTTGTTGTACTTCTTCTTCTTCTTCTTCTTATTATTATTATTATTATTATTATTATTATTATTATTATTATTATTATTATTATTATTATTATTATTATTATTATTATTATTATTATTATTATTATTATTATTATTTTTCTTCTGTTTCTGCTTCTGCTTTTTCCTCTTTCATTATCAAGATTATTATCGTTCATTACTGTTATTCATTTTGATGTTATTTTACTGTTGCTTTTTTATTCATCTAATGTTTATTTTTTTATTTATTTTTATAGAACACTGAAAAAACGTAATTGCCCTGTTTATTATCTGTACTCACCTCCTTTCCATTCCTCGTCCGCGCGGTAAACCAACTTATTATCGAGAGTAATCACAAAATTGGGTGGTAACTAATTCCTCTCATTTCACGCCCATCAACCCCTTCTTGTGCCCATCCCATTATCAGATTCCCTTCAGCCTCCAGCCTTGTTATGACTCCCCTTAACTTCTGTCCCTTTTTTGTTAGGTTAGAGAAGCTTTTGTGCGTGTTATTTTTTGTTAGGTTAGAGAAGCTTTTGTGCGTGTTATTTTTTGTTAGGTTAGAGAAGCTTTTGTGCGTGTTATTTTTTGTTAGGTTAGAGAAGCTTTTGTGCGTGTTATTTTTGGTTTGCTCTGTATCCTTGGCTTTCATCATCTTTTGCCGTAAAAAATATTGCTTTCACTTTTCTCAACACCACATTCTTTTTGTTATTTGGTATTCTGTTATAAAAGTTGATTCTAGAACTCGTCTCTCACGTGATCCTTTCTTTCCATCGTTATGTAATTTGATATATTGTTTCATACACATGATAATGATACTGTTTTGTGTACTCGATTAAAAGGAGTTATATTAGTTTCATGCTTCACTGATTGTAATTGCATGTATTTATCTCTCTCTCTCTCTCTCTCTCTCTCTCTCTCTCTCTCTCTCTCTCTCTCTCTCTCTCTCTCTCTCTCTCTCTCTCTCTCTCTCTCTCTCTCTCTCCTCCTCTCTTTAAATTTGTCTCGGAGGCTGCGCAGGATCAGATTTCTCTCCGAATGTGATAATGTTCCTTGTGACCTCATGTTCGGCGGGAAGGATCGTTGCCTCGGCGCCTCCCCTTCGTCACCAGCCCCTACGCCCCCGACAGAAGGGTTACGCTCCACGTGCTCCACCTATTCTCCCCTCCCCCCCTTTTTACCTGTCCCTTCCCCCCATCCCCATTCCCCCCCTCACCCCTCTCAGGTTCATCTCCATATCCATCTCCTGCGGTAAGGCCTAGACACCTGCTGATGCTATCTCTGCTTCTGCTGGAGTGGTAGGCCTTCCTTCTCTCTCTCTCTCTCTCTCTCTCTCTCTCTCTCTCTCTCTCTCTCTCTCTCTCTCTCTCTCTCTTTCTCTTTCTTTTTCGTTTTCTTCTGTTTGTTACAATTTCCGTTAATCTTATTTCCATTTCGTATTTTTATTATCTTTGCTTTCTTCTTCTTCTTCTTCTTGTTCTTGTTCTTTTTTTTCTTCGTCTTCTTCTTGATCTAAGCAACAGAAGCGCCGAAGTCTTCTTCAAACTATATTTAGCATTAGTTGGACCTCATCTTGACTATGCGGTTCAGTTCTGGTCACCTTATAATAGAATGGATATCAAATTGTTTGAATCGGTGCAGAGAGGGTTGACTAAGATGATTCAATGGTTACGAAACTTGCCATACGAGGAAAGACTCAAACAGTTAAATTTGCATTCTCTAGAAAGGCGAAGGGTGCGTGGAGACATGATCGAGGTTTATAAATGGATAAAGGGCTTTAATAAAGGGGATATTCATAAGGTTCTGTCGGTAAAAGAACCGGGTAGGACGCGTAGTAATGGGTTTAAACTTGATAAATTTAGATTCAACAGGGACGTAGGCAAAAATTGGTTTACTAACAGACTTTTAAACAGAGTGGTAGATGTATGGAACAGGCTGAGCAGTCATGTGGTGAGTGCCAATACAATTTTCACATTCAAAAATGGGTTTGATAAATTCATGGACAGCGATATTAGGTGGGGTTAGATTCACGGGAGCCTATAGGTTCAAAGGAGCTGCCTTGTACAGGCCTACCGTCCTCTTGCAGACTTCTACGTTCTTATGTTCTTATGTTCTTATTTACTGATTTTGTCCTCCTTTTACTAACATCTGTAAGAGTATAACCGTTTCTTGCTCTCCTTCCTCCTCCTCCTCCTCCTCCTCCTCTTTTAGTCACGTAGTTATCCAATCCATTTTAAGTTCAAGCAAACTCGGTAGACACACACACACACACACACACACACACACACACACACACACACACACACACACACACACACACACACGTGCAAACAGAGGTAAGACAGTCTGCTGTACGAAATGCATTAGGCTGTTTACTCTGCACCCGACGAGAGAGAGAGAGAGAGAGAGAGAGAGAGAGAGAGAGAGAGAGAGAGAGAGAGAGAGAGGAAGGACATGATAGGCAAGTAATGGACCAAGGTGAAGGAGGAGAGAGCTAAAGGAAGGAAGGACTGTGAGTAGAAAAGTCAATGAGAAGGAAAGGAAGGAAAGGACGAAAGGACGGAAGCAAGGAAGTGAGGAAGGCCAAAAGAAAGGAAGGAGGAAGGAAGGAGGGATGTAAGCAAGCGAGGAAATGAGGAAGGATAGAAGGAAGAAAGGATTGAAGGATGGAAACAAGCAAGGATATGAGGAATGACAGAAGGAAGGAAGGAAGGATTGAAGGATGGAAACAAGCAAGGATATGAGGAATGACAGAAGGAAGGAAGGAAGGATTGAAGGATGGAAGCAAGCAAGGAAATGAGGAAGGATAGAAGGAATAAAGGAAGGAAGGATTGAAGGATGGAAGCAAGCAAGGAAATGAGGAAGGATAGAAGGAATAAAGGAAGGAAGGATTGAAGGATGGAAGCAAGCAAGGAAATGAGGAAGGATAGAAGGAATAAAGGAAGGAAGGATTGAAGGATGGAAGCAAGCAAGGAAATGAGGAAGGATAGAAGGAATAAAGGAAGGAAGGATTGAAGGATGGAAGCAAGCAAGGAAATGGGGAAGGATTGAAGGAAGGAAGGATTGAAGGATGGAAGCAAGCAAGGAAATGAGGAAGGATTGAAGGAATAAAGGAAGGATGGAAGCAAGCAAGGAAATGAGGAATGATAGAAGGAAGGAAGGAAGGAAGGATTGAAGGATGGAAGCATGCAAGGAAATGAGGAAGGATAGAAGGAATAAAGGAAGGAAGGATTGAAGGATGGAAGCAAGCAAGGAAATGGGGAAGGATTGAAGGAAGGAACGATTGAAGGATAGAAGCAAGCAAGGAAATGAGGAAGGATAGAAGGAAGGAATGTTTGAAGGATGGAAGGAAGCATGTCAGTTTGGAAATATAGAATGAAAAAAAAAAAGGAAGGGAGGATTGAAGGATGGAAGCAAGCAAGGAAATGAGGAAGGATAGAAGGAAGGAAGGATTGAAGGGTGGAAGCAAGCAAGGAAATGAGGAAGGATAGAAGGAAGGAAGGATTGAAGGATGGAAGCAAGCAAGGAAATGAGGAAGGATAGAAGGAAGGAAGGATAGAAGGAATAAAGGAAGGAAGGATTTAAGGATGGAAGCAAGCAGGAAGGATTGAAGGATGGAAGCAAGCAATGAAATGAGGAATGATGAAGGACGAAAGGAAGGAAGGATTGAAGGATGGAAGCAAGCAGGAAGGATTGAAGGATGGAAGCAAGCAAGGAAATGAGGAAGGATAGAAGGACGAAAGGAAGGAAGGATTGAAGGATGAAAGCAAGCAGGAAGGATTGAAGGATGGAAGCAAGCAAGGAAATGAGGAAGGATAGAAGGAAGGAAGGATTGAAGGATGGAAGCATGCAAGGAAATGAGGAAGGATAGAAGGAAGAAAGGAAGGAAGGAAGGAAGGAAGGATGGAAGCAAGCAAGGAAATGAGGAAGGATAGAAGGAAAGAAGAATTGAAGGATGGAAGCAAGCAAGGAAATGAGGAAGGATAGAAGGAAGGAAGCAAGCAAGGAAATAAGGAAGGATAGAAGGAAGAAAGGAAGGAAGGAAGGAAGGATGGAAGCAAGGATGGAAATGAGGAAGGATTTGAAGGATGGAATCAAGCAAGAAACTGAGGAAGGATAGAAGGAAGGAAGGATTGAAGGATGGAAGCAAGCAAGGAATGAGGAAGGATTGAAGGAAGGAAGGAAGGAAGCAAGCATGTCAGTGTGGAAATATATAAGGAAAAAAGGAAGGAAGGGAGGATGAAAATTGATAAAAAAAAAATAAAAGAAGAAAGGTGTATCATAACTAAAAGGAAAGGAAGTCAATTTAGCAAGATAGGGAGCAGAAGAGAAGGTGTAATGTAGGGGTATGTCAGGTGTTCCCAAATTGTACGCACTGATCCAATTTGTACTCGCGTCTGGGAAGGGGAAAAAAACTACCCCGGTAACCTGAGTTGATTTATAATGCTGAACTCTTGCCAGAATAAGTGTCACATGATTCAGCTATATTTCGAACAGATTTTAAACTTTGCGGTTGTGCTTAATTTTCCTTGGTGCAATATTTCCTTTCCTGATGGCAACACTGATTCGAAGGAGACGTAACGCTTTTTTATATAACACTGGCCGAGGAAGAAAATGGCACACACACACACACACACACACACACACACACACACACACACATGCCAGAGAGAACGTAACATCACCCACCAAGAGGCGCCCATTAAAAAAAAAAATGAACTGAAATCTTAAACGTTTACATAGTTACATGTTTAAAAGCGTTACGTCATACTCATTCTAAGAGCGAAAGGAGGAAGAGAATGAGGAGGAGGAGGAGGAGGAGGAGGAGGAGGAGGAAAAAAAGGGGTGAGATGCCCTATAATCAACTCCCACAAGACAACCTAAAACAACCGTATATAGTACACTTCCTTTACCTACTACTGCATCTTCCCTTCTATTTCACTCCGTCTTCTTCCTTTACCCTTGACTAAAAAATAAAAGAAGGAAAGGGAGAGAGCAGCATCACGATTTAGCTCAATTCGTTAAATAAACAAATCATATAATGCGCAGTCATGAGAGAGAGAGAGAGAGAGAGAGAGAAGCGTAACGTGTTTCTCAGCCACGTGACGCTCATAAAGGACATGAGGGAGGATCAGACACCATTATACTTTACTATGACACGTATATGTCCTTGATCTCCTCTCAGATATTCAGAAACCTCAATATTCTCTCTCTCTCTCTCTCTCTCTCTCTCTCTCTCTCTCTTGTGAGTCATGGGGTTTATCCGTCTCTAACTACTCATTATTCACGCCCTTCGCCGCATGCATGGGAGGTGAGTGTGTGTGTGTGTGTGTGTGTGTGTGTGTGTGTGTGTAGTGGATATGATTGCTTCTCAGGACTGTTTAACACGCCAAATGCATCCTGCCCTCATAGAAACAACAGATCGTGAATATAAACGTGAAAGACAGCAAATGACAGCCACCGAAAAGCAGGAACAACTAACTAACTAACTGACTAACTGACTGATTAACTGACTGCTCTGACTATATCTAGGACTTCTCTTCCTCCACTCTACTCCACTCATCTGCCTACTCGCCCACTCGCTTCCCCTCAAATTTTCCCACTCATTCACCTATCTATCCATTAGTGTACCCACCCCACGCATCCATTCATACCTGCTTACCCACCCACTCATCCACTCGCACCTTGTTGCACACACATTCGTCCACTTGCTCCTGCTTACCCACTCTCATCCACTCATCCATCTTCTCATCCTACACTGCACTGATGATCTCTACCCACTCACTCGCTTCCATTCAAATTATTCCACTTATCCGCTTCTCATTCTTTCGCTCCTCCACCCTCTTATCCTAACTAACTATCTAACTATCCGTGAATATAAGGACAGGAGTACGTGAATGATTGTCTTTTGCTATACTTTTTTTGTCTTTGAGATGATGCCGAACACAGCCACGCCAAACACATCCAAACAGTTGATGGTGATTATGAGGAAAAAAAGATCAATATGTTTCCTTCTTTACGTCTTTTTGAAGCTCGTTTTGTGTTGTTTGGAAGGTTGCATGATGCTGCTGTTTTCTGTTTTTATTCCCGCTATCAAGGCCTTGTAAGCGTTCGTCTGTCTTATTCTGCAGGAAGACATTGTAGATAGGAACTAAGAAAATGCACGGAAGTCGAGTATGGTGAATGAACAAAGCCTCGTGACAGCTTACAATATTCGGTTCTACACACGTATACAAAAGAAAGAAAAAAGAAAAAAGAAACCGCTATTAGAACATAAGATATCCAGGCAGGGAAAGAAATCCAGGAAATGAAGCGGAAATCGTAATAATAATTTTGAAGCAGAAACATCCATCGTAAAAAAAAAGACCAAGAAATAATACTTGCAAGAAAAATATATATACGTTCGAAAGAGAGCGAGATTAATAAAGAAAACTGGTTAATCTTGTAATGAAGTGTATTTAATTCATATGAAGGTCAATCACTAACAGAAATATCCGTAAAAAAAAGATAAAAGCAAAAGTTAAATAGAAAGTGTCACCTTCACTCATCCATTCATCCACTCTCATGCACACAACCACACCCACTTACCCCCCCCCCCATTTTCCACCCCCTACACTCCTGATCCACCCTCTAGCTTACCCACCCCACTCATCCACTCATAACTACTTACTCACCCACTCATCCGTTTTCTCATCCTTCACTCACTGCTCATCTGCCTACTCGCCCACTCATATTACTCCACTCATCCACCTACTAGCATAACCACCTCAGTCATCCACTCGCACCTGCTTACCCACCCACTCATCCACTCGCACCCACTCAAATTACCCCACTCATCCACTTACTAGCTTAACCACCTCACTCATCCACTCGCACCTGCTTACCCACCCACTCATCCACTCGCTTCCACTCAAATTATCCCACTCATCCAATTCCCTTCTCATTCTCTCTTTCCTCCACCCTCTTATCCTCCCACTCATCCATCCGTTCATCCACCTGTTTGCCCCTTCATTCTCTCACCCACAACCTTCTCAGTTACTCCACTTATATGCCCCACCCTCTCATCCACTCACTCCACTTAATCTCCATCGTCTCATTTTCTGTCTCTTAGCCGTCCACTCAACCCTCTCATCCATCCACTTTGCTCATTCTTCCACTTCCTTATCTTCCATCTTTACCGCCCACTCACTATCCATCAACTGTTCATCCACCCACTTCGCCTATTCATCCACTTCAATTTCCCTCAACCGCCCACTCACTGCTCATCCACTCTCTCATCCATCCATTCTTCCACCTCATCCTCACTTGCTACCACTTACCCACTCCCCATCCACCCTCTCATCCACCCACTTTTCCGCCCTTTCTTCCACCTTTTCTTCCTTTTTTACCTCCTATCCATCACATTCATCCACCAACCCATCCACCAACCTCTACCGGCTACTGACTCATCCACCCATTCCGCCCAGTCTTCCACCTTCTCATCTTTCCCTTTTGCCGCCCACTCTCCCGCCCTCTCATACCCCCGCCCCCCCGCCCCCCTCCGCCACCCAGCAGGAGGATACGTGACCGCCCTCCCGCGTGTGGTGTGGTCGGGTGCGTCTCCCGCCCTTTGTAAGGCGAGAAGTGTTGCCACATCCGCGCGGGAGGCCCGGAAAGCCCCCCTTGTCTGACGCCGCCGCCGCCGCCACCATTCCGCCCCCGCCCCCGCCGTCTCCGTCTCCTGTCTCCCACTATGCTACCCACTGTCACTCCCTGTTCTTGTTTCCTCTTTTTTCTTCCCTTTTCTTCTCCTCCTACATTGATTCTACTCACTCTCCTCCAACTCCATCTCTGTCCTCTTTTCTCTCTTCGAATTCCTCCTCCTCTCTCTTCTACCCTGTTCTTGTTTCCTCTGTTCTTCGTTTCCTCCTCCACTTTTTACCTTTTCTTCTCTTCCTTCTCTTATTCCATCCTCTCTTCCATTACTCTGTCCACTTTCTCTTTTGATTTCTCCTCGTCTCCTCTTCTTTTTTTTCTTCGTACTCCTACTTTTTCGTTGTCCTCCTCCTCCTCCGTCTCCTCCTGTAGTCTAATAATTTTCCTCTATTTTTATTGTCGTCATCTTCCCCCTCCTCTTCTGATTGTGTAGTCACTGATTTCAAATATTTTTCTTTTCTCTCTCTCTCTCTCTCTCTCTCTCTCTCTCTCTCTCTCTCTCTCTCTCTCTCTCTCTCTCTCTCTCTCTCTCTCTCTCTCTCTCTCTCTCTCTCTCTGTCCTTGGCCTGTATTTTTTTTCTCGTTCCTTTCGCTGTTTTTTCCTTCTTTCCTTTCTCTGCCTCATATATTTTTTTTTTTACCTTTGTCATCTTATCTTTTTTTTTTTTTGCTTCCTTTCCGCCTTCCTCTTTCCACTGTGCTCCTTTATTTTTTTTCTTTAAGTTATATCGCTCCTTTTTATCAGTCTAGTCTCCTTTTTATTGCAGTTTTTCTTTCTGTCTGTCTTTCCTTATCCTATTACATTGCTTTTTCTCCTTTCTTTCTCCTTAATTGCGTTCCTCGATTTTTTTCCTTCCCATATAACTTTCTCTCTTCCCTTCTCTCTCCTTCTCTTTCTCCGTTTAACTCTCCATTCTCTCTATTCATTAATTTTTTGTCGTCTTTTCTTTACTTCATTTTTTTCTCCTGTACCTAATCGTATTCCTCGTGTGTTTATTTTCCTTCATATTTCTTCCTTCCTTTCTCTGTCCCTCTCTCTGTCATTTCTTCCAACTTCCGTCTGTCTCTTCCATTCATCAATTTCTCGTAATCTCTTCCTTCCATGATCATAACAAGAAGATTATCCGTCACACCAGAGATATCCTATTCTTTCATCTAGTAAATTTCGAAGCGCTCACGAAGGGATACGAAGAAAGAAAAGGAAGGATATATTACGTCATCAGGCTTTGTTTTTTGAGACATGATACATATTTACTTGACCTTAATTTGAAAGGGGATGTGTGTGTGTGTGTGTGTGTGTGTGTGTGTGTGTGTGTGTGTGTGTGTCGAGGAAGGAAGTACAGGAAGAGGTGAAAGGGCGGCCACAATGTCAATTCTCTTACACGCACACACAAGCAAGCACACTCAAGCACACATGAACGCACACGCACACACACACGCACACACATGATCGAGGGGGGGGAGGGGTGACGTCCTTGCATCAGGGTGAACGGGAAGGTCGGGGTGACGCAGCGCAGGAATGTGGGTCACCTGCCCGCCAGCAAGGTCACGGAAATGCCCAGGTGTTACGTGAGGTTGGAGCACACACACACACACACACACACACACACACACACACACACAAACACTCACTCACTCACTCACTCACTATCTATCTATTTATGCCCTTGAACTGACTCCTCTGCTGTTAAAAAAATACTTATCTATCTTTAGCTATCCATGAATGTGTCTACCTATCTTTCTATCTATATCTGTATTTTTACCACAAGTCACTTTTTTTTTAGCAGAGGTTCAAGAGCAGAAACAAAACAAAAACAAAACAATACAATACAATAAAGAAGTTCGCCAAGTATGTATGAATGTATGAATGAGCAAGAGGATGACGTATTGATAACTCCCTCACCTTCCCCCGCACCTGTCCTGCCGTGAGAATGAGGCTCAATTACAGGTAGGACAAGCGAAAGGGACCTTGAGACAGACAATGAAAGTGGAAGATAATTAAGAAGCGGGATGAGTGTAGTGTAATAGCCTGAAGACACTGGGAGAGAGGTTGCCCCACTTCCCGTCTGAATGGCTTGATGATGGTAGTGGTGGTGGTGGTGATAGTGGTGGTGGCGGGGGGGTTGTGGTGGTGGTGGTGGTGGTGTTATTTGAAGAACATGAGCTGCATTATATTGTTGTTGAGCGTGATAGTGGGTGTGGTGGTGGTGGTGGTGATGATGGCGGAGGGGGGATATTTTAGTAGTTTATTATAGAAGTGTTGGTGGTGGTGGTGGTGGTGGTTTAGATTGTGGAGTACGTGTGTGTTATCAGAGAAATACGCCATGATGAATTGGAAAAATATTATTAGTGGGTGGAGGCGGTGGTGGATAGCTCAGATAATAATAATAATGATAATAATAATAATAATAATAATAATAATAATAATAATAATAATAATAATAATAATAAGAAGAAGAAGAAGAAGGAGGAAGGAAGGAGACTCGGGTGCATTGAAGTGCATTTCCGACAATAAAAAAAAATCGTTTCGCACAAGGCTTCATCGGGGGCCTGAGGAAGCCTTGAGCGGAATGAGTCGGGAATGCACTCACTCACCTCAGCGCACCCGTGTTTCCTTCCGCCTCCTTCTCTGACTTTTTCGAAAATGTCAAAAAAGTGATCTTAATAATAAAAAATGACAACTACAAGCAAAACAAGAACAGAAATGGTATAGTGAATTGATAAGCGGGTATTAGATAGATAAATATATTGATTGATAGATAGATTCGTTGATAATATGATAGATAAAGTTAGAATAGATAGAAGAAATTGAACGACTGAGTGATGAGTCGATAGAAACATTGACTGATAGATAGTTAGAAATAGATAGATAGATTGATTGATGTCAGATAAATAGAAAGACTGAGTTGTAAAGAGAGAGATACACTGATAACTAGATAACTGAATAAATAAATAGAGGTAAAAGGAACGACAGATATATTCATTTATTAATAGCTATTCTAAAGACATTGCTGTACAAGGTGGCAATTAAAGTTACATCACACGTACATCACAGTCATAATTAAACCGTCTCATAATAACAGGTAATTAACGACTTATATTAAGATACAATAAAGTAAGTTGACGGGATGGGATGGAAGGAGAGAGAGAGAGAGAGAGAGAGAGAGAGAGATGTGGAAGGTGGAAGGAAACGAGAAAAAAAAGAAGAAAAGAAAGGAAGGCAAGTGGAAATGAATGTCTGACAAGGCAAATATGATGACAAGGAAAATGAGGGAGGGAAGCAAGAAAGGAGAAAGGGAGAGGAAAAGAAATGAAGGAAGAAGGAGAAGGAGGAAGGGAAATAAGGAAGACAGGGAGAAAATAAGAAGAATACAGTAAAGAGAAAGACAAAAGTAAGAAGAAAAAAAATAAGAAGGGAAGAGGAAGACAGGAAGAAACGGTAAATAAAATACAGAAACATGGGATAGGAGTTAAGGAAGAAGGGAGAAAGGAAGGACTAATAAAAGGGAGGAGGAGGTGAAGCAATGTAAGGGAAGAGAGGTAATGAGAGAGGATGAAAGAAAGAAGAAATGAAGAAAAGCGTGAAAAGAATAAAAAAAACATGAAATACAGAAAAGAGGGAAGATTTGCATAGACAGATGGCGACGAAAGAAAGGGAGTAGAAATAAGGGGAGTGAGAGGAGAAGGAAGGAGAGTGAGAAGGAGGAAAGAGACATAAAAGTTGGAAAGTAGAAGAGGAAAGGAAGAGTGAAAAGGGAAGGATAAATACAGGAAAGGGAGAAGAGAGAAGGAGGCAGAGAGTGGGAAAGAAGAATTCAATAAAGGGAGAGGGGGAAAAAGGGAAAAAAAGGGAGAAAGGAAGAAATACAGGAAAGGAGAGGGAAGGAGGCAGAGAGGGGGGAAAGAAAAAAAGAGGAAAAGGAGAGGGAAAAAGGGAAAAAAAGGGAGAAGGGAAGAAATACAGGAAAGGAGAGGGAAGGAGGCAGAGAGGGGGGAAAGAAAAAAAAGAGGAAAAGGAGAGGGAAAAAGGGAAAAAAAGGGAGAAAGGGAGAAATACAGGAAAGAAGAGGGAAGGAGGCAGAGAGGGGGGAAAGAAAAAAAATCAGGAAAGGGAGAGGAGGGAAAAAGGAAAAAAAGAGAGGAAGGAAGAAATACAGGAAAGGAGAAGGAAATAAGCAGAGAGTGGGGAAGGAAAAAAATCAGGAGAGGAAGAGGAGGGAAAAAGGAAAAAAAGAGAGGAAGGAAGAAATACAGAAAAGGAGAGGGAAGGAAGAAAACAGGAAGAAATTGAAGAAATGCAGGAAAATACAAGAAAATAAGGAAGACGGAGAAAAAAAATAAGAATACAAGAGAGAGAAAGACAAAAGTAAGAAAAAATAAGAAGGAAGAGGAAGACAGGAAGAAACGTGGGATAGGAGTTAAGGAAGAAGGGAGAAAGGTAGGACTAATAAAAGGGAGGAGGAGGAGGAGGAGGCACGAAGCGCAAATAGAGTCTCTGTAGCGTTTGGTGACGCCTTTGTTGTGGTGTTTGGCAACGTTTCTCGACGTTTAGAGAGAGAGAGAGAGAGAGAGAGAGAGAGAGAGAGAGAGAGAGAGAGAGAGCGACCAAAAACTTACCAAAAACAGTGCATTCATACATTTCTTTTTTTCGGTTAGATTTGTAGATAGGAAGTTTTTTTTTGTGTGAGATATTAGAGTAAAGGGAAACATAACACAGATGGAGAGATAAGACTGACTTGATGGATAGTTAAATAGTAGATAAATAGATAGAAAAAATAAAGGAAAGACGATAGATAGATAAATAGATGTTAAATAGATAGAGAAAAATATAAGAATAGAGGTCAACTTAGGAGATAGATAGATGGCAGTGGAAAGGTTACAGGCGACAATAATAACCTAAAAAAAAAAAAAATGTGATGGAGGCTTTCGTTATGTAACTCCACAATCCTTCTACACACACACACACACACACACACACACACACACACACACACACACACACACACACACACACACACACACACACACACACAGAAACCTAAAAAAATAAGACAGTGAAGTAATCAAACACACGTCCTAAAAATAAAATAAAAAAGAAACAAAGGCCAAATCACGAAGACAAGAGGAGATTCACACACACACACACACACACACACACACACACACACACACACACACACACACACACACACACACACACACACACAGCATCAGGGATCAGTTCGTACATACCTGAGCAAGAACGGAAAGGTGAAATTGGGCGGGGAGAGGAGACAGGCATGGGTGCGCCGAGTGTGTGTGTGTGTGTGTGTGTGTGTGTGTGTGTGTGTGTGTGTGTGTTCTTCAGTCTTTGTGCGCTGGTCTTTCTTTCTTTATTGCCTTCTGTTTGTCTCTACTAATTTGCTTGATTCATTGTCCGTCTGATTTTGTATTTATGTATTGGTGTCTGATTTTCCCTTCTTACACCCTTCTTTTTCTTACTTTTCTTCTCTCTCTCTCTCTCTCTCTCTCTCTCTCTCTCTCTCTCTTTTAGCTTGAACGCTTCTTAGCTTTAACGCTCGAAGCTCAAGAAATAAGATCGATGAATTGCAGTGGCTAACTAAAACAGAAGACTTTGATGTAATTGCCGTAACTGAAACATTTATTGACACCGCTAATAAAGACTTAATTTCTGAATATAATAAAGATAACTTTATATTTTTCAGTAAAGACCGAGTTAATCGTAGAGGTGGAGGAGTGGCTCTTTACGTCAAAAGTAGCTTACAGCCCGTGGATAAAACACCAAAGGACAGTACTGTAGAACACGTGAGCGTGAGTACAAACACCGATCAATTTAAAATCAACATATCCGTCACTTATAGGCCTCCAGGCCAATCACGCGAGGGTGATGAAATAATGTATAGCGTTTTGCAAAGAGCACTCCGAAACAGTGATGCATTGATTTTGGGCGATTTTAATCTACCGCATATAGACTGGCAGACACTCACGGGATCCGAGGGGGAATCGCACAGGATGTTAGACCTCGTTGAAAATAACTGCCTTAGTCAAATGGTTAGTGAACCAACGCGCGATAATAATATTCTTGATCTTGTATTAGTAACCCAAGAGAACTTAGTTGACAATGTTAGCGTTGGTGAACACCTCGGATCATGCGATCATAGACTGGTACGTCTCGACATGAGAGCTCAAACAAGGATTGCAGAGAATAGGATATTGGTTCCCAATTTTAAAAGAGCGGATCTTGAAAGAATAAGACAGTCATTAACGAAAAGTTAAAAATCCTCCGTGGTTTAATAATGAAATCAATCTTGCTCTCCAAAAGAGGAACTTGTTATATAGGCAAAAGAAAACCGATAACTCTACCGAAAATAGTACACGGTACTACGAAGCAAGACGACAAGTCAAAAGTTTAATCAAACAGGCGAAACGGAGGTACGAAGTAAACATTGCGGTAAATTGCAAGTCAGATCCTAAAAGTTTTTTTTAGATATGTAAACAACAAAAAAGAGATTCGAAGTGGGATTGGCCCATTAACTGATAATTCGGGCAATATCGTGACAGACAGCCAACGCATAGCGAACACGTTAAATTCTTATTTCGCCTCGGTTTTTAATAGTAATTCTACCGATACTGCTGCTGTTCCTAACACTATTGAAAATCCCAGTCATTCCCTCCCTGACTTTGAAATCAGTACAGATGAGGTTCTCAAAGCGCTGCAGTCACTTAAAACTAACAAAAGTCCAGGACCCGATAAAATATATCCAAAATTACTTAAAGAAATATCAAGAGAGATACTCAGACCTTTAACAATGCTGTTTAATATGTCTTTGCACCATGGTATCGTTCCTAGTGATTGGAAAATGGCTAACGTAACACCCATTTTCAAAAAAGGCGACCGAAAATTACCGGATAATTACAGGCCAATCAGCTTAACTTCAATTATTGGTAAATTATTTGAGACAATTATTCGAGATAAAGTAGTTAACTACCTAGAGTGTAATTCGCTAATCCTGGACTCGCAACATGGTTTCCGTAACAACAGATCTTGTTTGTCGAATCTATTAACGTTCTATAACGAGCTTTTTGCAGTCTATGATGTTTCTAAATCACTTGATATTATTTATTTGGACTTCCAGAAGGCGTTTGATAAAGTTCCACACTACAAGTTGCTTCATAAAATCAAGGAAATAGGCATCGGGGGTAAGCTTCACGAATGGATCAAGCACTGGCTAAGCAATAGAAAGCAAAGAGTTGTAATAAATGGAGTGACCTCCGAGTGGATGCCAGTCACTAATGGTGTCCCCCAAGGCTCTGTCCTGGGACCCGTTCTCTTCGTCATTTACATCAACGACATTGACCTTGGTCTCAATAATTTCATTAGTAAATTTGCGGACGACACGAAAATCGGCAATACGGTACTTACAGAATGTGACAGGTGGAGCCTACAAGAGGATTTGCGTAAAATATCAAATTGGTCAGTATAATGGGAAATGCCTTTTAATATAAACAAGTGTCAGACTCTGCAGGTTGGATCTAGAAATATAAAGAAGGAGTATGCAATGTGCGGCGTTGAAATTAAAAGCGTTCACTCGGTCAAAGATCTTGGCGTCACAGTCGCGTCTAACGTCAAGTTTTCCCAGCAGTGCAACGAGTCCGTTAAAAAAGCAAACAGGTTGATGGGTTTGATTAAGAGAAATTTTTCATTCAAGAATAAAGATGTTATACTACCTTTGTATAATAGTTTCGTCAGACCTCATTTGGAGTATGCCGTAAAGTTTTGGTCGCCCCACCATGCGAAAGACATTGTTAAATTAGAAGGTGTTCAGCGTAGAGCAACCAAGATGGTTCCTTCATTACGAAACAAACCCTACGAGGAAAGGCTGTCACATCTAAACCTGTTTTCTCTTGAAAAACGCCACCAAAGAGGAAAACTGATCGAGTTCTTTAAAATACTTAACGGTTTCATCAACGTGGATCCGACCAAGCTGTTTGTGATGGATGATTCGACGCGAACGAGAAATAATGGCGGTAAACTCAAATGCAGACAAATTCATTCAGATTGCACAAAATTCTTCTTCACTAATTAATGCTGTCGTTCGAGATTGTAACAGGTTACCACCATCAGTGGTGCAGTGTAACTCGATTGCATCGTTTAAGAATAATCTTGACTGCCATCTCCTCCATCTCAATGTTCACTAGGTCAGTTTCAACGCCATGGTGGCCGCATAACAACTGTCACTTAGGTTTAGGACAGACCACCTAGTTTGGGCCTTAGGGCCTGTGTGGTCTGGTTATCTATGTAATTCTCTCTCTCTCTCTCTCTCTCTCTCTCTCTCTCTCTCTCTCTCTCTCTCTCTCTCTCTCTCTCTCTCTCTCTCTCTCTCTCTCGTCACCATTACTCCTTAGTTATCCGCAGTTGCCACGACCGGAAGCAGTATATTATGTCCGGTCTGGCGGCGGAAGTTGAATGTTCTTACCCTCCCTCCTTCTCTTCCCTCCCTCTCGTTTCCCTCCTTCTCTTCCCTCCCTCTCGTTTCCCTCCTTCTCTTCCCTCCCTCCTTTCCTTCTCTCCCTCTTTCCTCCTTCGCTTTTCTCCTCTCTCTTCTTTTCCCTCCCTCCTGCCTTCATTTCCCTCCCTCCTTCAATCCCTCCTTCCCTCCCTCGCTTTTCTCTTCTCCCCTTCCTTCTTTTCCCTCCCTCCTGCCTTCATTTCCCTCCCTCCTGCCTTCTTTTGTCTCCCTCCTTCCTTCTCTCCCACTCTCGTTTTTCTCTTTCTCCTTTCCTTCCTCCCTTCCTTTATCGCTTTTCTCTTTTTCCTCCCTCTCTCTCCCTCCTCGCTTTTCTTTTATCTCCTTTCGTCCCTTCTTTTTCCTTCCATTCCTTTCGTATTTTCCTTCCCTTCCTCCTTCCCTTCAAACTTCTCCCTTTCCCTCTCCCCTTCGCTAGCCATTCCCTTCCCTCCTTCCCTTCCTTTATCGCTGTTTTTCCTTTCCTCCCTCCTTCTCATCCTCCCTCCCTCCTACTCTTCCCTCCCTTCCTCCCTCGGTTTTTTCTTCCCTCCCTCCCTTCCCTCAGTCATCTAGAATACAAATTATGACCGTTCTTTTCCTCCTCCCTCTGTTCCTTCTTTATCTTTTTCTTCCTTTTAATTCTCCTCGCTTTGTTTCTCCTCCTCTTCCTCTTTTTCTTTTAATTCTCTTTACCTTCGTTTCTGTTTTCTTTTTTTTTTGTCTTTACTGTTTTTCTTCGTGTTTCCTTTCTTTCTTTCTCTGTCTGCTTTGCTCTTTCTTCTTTTTCTTCTTCTCGTTGTTTATTCCCCCCGTTTCTTTTTCTTTTCCTTTTTTTATTTTTTTTGCTAGATCTTGTATTCGCTCTTTGTTTTATTTTATTTTGTTGTTTATTTATTTTTCGTTTTTTTCTATTTTTTTTCCTTTTTGCTTCATTATTTCTGTTTGGTCATGTTTGTTATTAATTTTTTTTTTCTTCTTTTGGGTGAGTTTTTTCATTCCTTTTTTGTTTCGCCTCTGATTTACTGCGTCTTATTTTTCTTCTTTTTTCTTTTACCCTCCCAATTTTTTTTTTTTTTTTGCCGCAACTCATCCATCCTCATCACCACACTCCTTCCTTCCTCCTCCAGTGTTCCTCTTCCTCCTCCTCCTCCTCCTCCTCCTCCTCTTCTTCTTTCTCCTCTTCTTCTCCCTCTTCATCTTCTTCTTTTTCTTTTTCCAATTGTTTTTCGTAGTCTTTTTCTCCTTTTCATTAGTCCTCTTTTTTTTCCCCATTTCTTCTCCACCCTATTTCCACTTTATAACCTCCCCTCCTTCCTCCTTCCTTCACCCTCACCCCCTCTCCTTCTTTCCTCCCTCCCTCTTCCTTACTTTCCTCCATTCCTTCGTTTTTTTTCCTTCCCTTCCTCTATTTCTTTCCTCTTTTCTTCATTCCTCTATTTCCTTTCTTTCTCCTTCATTCTCTTCTCTCTCCCTCTTTTTCTTCCCTCTCTTTCATTCCCTCCATTCCTTCCTTTTTTTCCCTCTTTCTTCTCCCTCCTTCATTCCCTCCATCCCTTCCTTTTTTCCCTCCCTCTCTTCTCCCTCCTTCATTCCCTCCAACCTTTCCTTTTTCCCTCCCTTTCTTCCTTCTTTCATTCCCTCCCTTACTTTTTCCCTCTTCTCTTCCTTCTTCATTCTCTCCATTCCATCCTTTTACCCTCCCTTTCTTCCTCCCTCTCTTCCTCCTCCTTCATTCCTTCCCTTCACCCCTACCTCTCTTGTTTTCCTCCTCCCACCATTTCATTCCTTCCTTTACCCTTCCCTTCTTTCCTCCATCCATTCCTTCCTCTCTCCACTTCCTCCCTTCCTCCCATTTTCGTCCCATTCTCTCTTTTAACCATCCCTTCTATCCTCTATTCCTTCCTGCCTCCACCTCCACTTCCTCCCTTCCTTCCTGCCGCCACCACCTCCTCCTCCTCTCCTCCACCACCTTCCCTTCCTCCCCCTCCTCCTCCACGCACCTGCCTGACCGCCGTGTCCTTCAGGCCCGGTGTTCGCTGCTGCATCTTCACAGTCGAGTGCTCAGAGCCGGCAACTTGCGGTTCTGGGGGCAGGAAGACGCCTCCCCTGGGCCTGGACACAGCTGCTCCTGGAGGGGGGGGTTCTGAGGGTCATGCGTGCTCTTTCCGCCCTCGAGTCTTCTTCAGGACACACACACACACACACACACACACACACACACACACACACACACACACACACACACACACTGGATATAGGTGCTTCAGGAGGGTTTTAAAAGGCGTTCTTCGGGGAGGTTAGGCGTTGTTTTGACATCTGTAGTAAGTCTTTGTCAAGTTCTAAGGGTAGTTCTGATTTTGTTATACGTGCATTCAAAACTTCATCAGGGTTAAAAAATGCGTTGTTGGGGTATCAGGCGTTCTTTTTCTCCGTTCAGGTTCTTGCTAGGTGTTAAAAAGACGTTCTGGTTTAGCCTTACGTTCTTTTTCTAGTTTCACAAGTCTTTCTCATGTTCTAAAATGCGGTCTTGGGATGTTATGCGTTCTTTCTCTGCCCTCAAGTTCTCGTCACGTTCTAAAAGACGTTCTGGTTGGGTCATACGTTCTTTTTTTTTTGTTTCTTAAGTCTTACTCGGGTTCTAAAATGCGTTGAGGGGTTCTGCTTTCTTTTTCTAACCTCATGTCTTTGCCAGGTTCTAAAATGCTTTCTGATTGGGTTAAACGTTCCCTTTCTGCCCACAAGCTTTCGTCAGATTCTAAAAAGCGTTCTAAAGGGTTTTGTGCTCTCTTTCTAGTTTCTTAAATTTTCGTTAAGTCCTAGAATGCGTTTTTGGGGAGTAATGCGTTCTTTCTCTATCCTCAATTTCTCGCCAGGTTCTAAAAAAGCCTTCATTCGTTTTCTCTTCACTTGTCTTTGCCTCTAAAATAAGTTCTGATTGGGTTATGCGCTTTCTTTCTGTATTCAAGTCCTCGTCAGGTTCAAAAATGCTTTCTGAAGGAGGTATGTGTTCTCTTTTCATTCTCAAGTCTTCGCCACGTTTTTAAAGGGCGTTCTGAGGTAATTCGTTCTCTCCCTCTCTCAGATCTTCGCCAAGTTCTAAAAGGCAATCTGAGGAGGTCATTCTCTCTCTTCCCATCCTTAGATTATCGTCAAATTCTGAAAGGCGTTCTGAGGAGGTCATTCGTTCTCTCACTGCCTTCAAGTCTTCATCAAGTTCTAAAATACGTTCTGGAGAGGTCATTCGTTATCTCACTGCCTTCAAGTCTTCATCAAGTTCTAAAAGGCGTTCTGAGGAGGTCATTCGTTCTTTCACTGCCTTCAAGTCTTCATCAAGTTCTAAAAGACGTTCTGAGGAGGTCATTCGCTCCCTCACTGCCTTCAAGTCTTCATCAAGTTCTAAAAGACGTTCTGAGGAGGTCATTCGTTCTCTCACTGCCTTCAAGTCTTCATCAAGTTCTAAAAGACGTTCTGAGGAGGTCATTCGTTCTCTCACTGCCTTCAAGTCTTTATCAAGTTCTAAAAGACGTTCTGGAGAGGTCATTCGTTATCTTCTTTTTCAATTCTTCGTCAAATTCTAAAGGGCGTTCTGAGGAGGTTATTCGTTATCTTCTTTTCCAATTCTTCGTCAAATTCTAAAGGGCGTTCTGAGGAGGTTATTCGTTATCTTCTTTTTCAATTCTTCGTCAAATTCTAAAGGGCGTTCTGAGGAGGTTATTCGTTATCTTCTTTTCCAATTCTTCGTCAAATTCTAAAGGGCGTTCTGAGGAGGTCATTCGTTATCTTCTTTTTCAATTCTTCGTCAAATTCTAAAGGGCGTTCTGAGGAGGTCATTCGTTCTTTCGCTGCCTCCAAGTTTTCGCCCGGAGGATCCACGCCCCGCCAGGTCCTCGGGTGGATGTGGAGGGCGCCGGTGCCTGGTTCCTCGTGGTCTGTTCCTGAAGGTGTTGCCGGCAGGGTTTAGTTTGCTCTCCTCGGGCTGTTCCCACCCTCCAAGAGTTCCTACTTCTCCTCTTCTTCCTCCTCTACTTCATCCTGTTCCTCCAATTCTTCTTCCTCTTCTTTCTTCTTTTCCTCCTCATCCTCCTCTGTTTCCTCTTTTACTACTACTACTACTACTACTACTTATACTACTACTACCCGAGGGAGGGTTGTCACGCCGCTGGAGGGCCTGGGGCCTGACGGAGGAAGTGGCGGGGGGTGGGGACGTGGGGGGGGGGGGGGTTGCTGAGTGGCGTGGCTGATGGCCCTGAAGACGGCACGCTTTCCCTAACCTTTCCCTTAGGCCTCAGCGAGACGGCGTGGCCAGGGGGCGTGGAGGGACCGCTGTGGCGTCCAAATCCGTCCGGCTGTCCAAATATGCCCGGGTCTGATCTGCACATGCGCAGAACCCAATGTTTACTAACAAAGTTTGTTATTAAACAGTGGAATGCCAGTAAATTCCGGTGTGGGGTCAAATCTCATCCCTCCGTCATAGTCCATCCCATCCGGAATACATACACAGGTGAATTTCAACACGGTACCGTGTCTATTGTCGACTGCTTGTCGGGATCTGTCCCACCCAAGTTTATTTATATTGTTATAAAGCAAATGATGACGTATGTATATATATATATATATATATATATATATATATATATATATATATATATATATATATATATATATATATATATAAACTAGGATATCAACAATCACTCTTCTTGTTGTGACCTTTCCCTTTTTGCATCACTTTTTAAGTCCTCCTGGGTACTTTTTTTTACACTTCGATGCTTCACTTAGTTACTCTGTGATAGTACAGATTGGGTTCCGCGATGTGCAGTTCAGGATGGGATGGACTATGATGGAGGGATGAGATTTGACGCCACACCGGCAAGTTGGCAGCAAAATGTCTGTTGATGCCATCTTGGCGGACATTTTTGTCCATCCTCTGTTTAACAACAAACTTTGTTTATAAACATTGGGTTCTACGCATGCGCAGATCAGACCCGGATGTACATATCTGGACAGCCGGCCAGATTTAGACGCCACACACCGCAGTGCCTCCAACGACTGTTTGTTTGGAGGCGCCTTGAATAGCCTCCTGGAATCGCTATGCAAGAGTTAGGTGGTCTGGTGGATGATTCGTGACCTCGAACTTCCTCCTGGCTCTGTTTCCTTATTCTTCTTCTCCTTTTCCATTTCTTCCCTCTTGGAATCGTTATATAGGAGTTAAAATTTAAAGCTCTTGTAAATGATTCGTGACTTGAAACTTCCTCCTATCTCCGTTCCCTCTTCTCTTCTTTTTCCTCTCTTCCTTACTTGTCTTACTCATTCTCTCCATTCTTCACTTCCTTATATTTTCCTCTCCTTTCCTTTCCTTCTTATCCCTTCTCCTTTTCTGCTTCTCCGTATATTTTTATCTATTTTTTTCCTCCTCCTCCTCCTCCTCCAGACTTCTTCCAAGGTATATATAAGAACTGGGATGCCCACATCCCCAGTGATGTTATATACCTGGACTTTCAGAAAGCCTTCGACAAGGTACCGCACGAGCGACTCTTTAAGAAACTTCACTCGGCGGGCAATGGAGCCAATCTGATCGCGTGGATAAGAGATTGGCTCACCGACAGAAAACAACGAGTACTACTCAACGGACAGCCTTCCGATTGGCTTCCAGTCACTAGTGGAGTGCCTCAAGGGTCAATGCTGGGACCCATTCTCTTCATCATATATATCAACGACCTCGAATCAGGACTGAAATCCACAATATCGAAATTTGCTGATGACACTAAGGTGGGGGGAAAGGCCCTCACAAAACCGACTGCGAAATCATTCAGAAAGACCTCAATCACATTATCGAATGGTCGGAAAAATGGCAAATGTCCTTTAATGTTGACAAATGCAAAGTCATGCACATTGGGTCCAGAAATAGTAACCACACATACATCATGAATGGGAGACCTCTGCAAGCGATGCAGGAGGAAAAGGATCTTGGAGTCACTATCAGCAGTGACCTGAAACACGCGAATCACTGTAAAAAAGCATACAACAAAGCCAACACTATGCTCGGGTTCATAGCGAGGAACTTCGAGTGTAAAACGCCAGACGTGATTCTATCCTTGTATAATTCCATGGTAAGACCGCACCTCGAGTATGCAGTACAGTTCTGGTCTCCTAATTACAGAAAGGACATTGATTTACTGGAAAGGATTCAACGACGTGCCACGAAAATGATGCCAACCTTAAGGGCTCAACCGTACGAGGAACGACTCAAGCGACTCAACCTCTTTACATTGGAGAAAAGACGCCTACGAGGGGATATGATTCAAGTCTTCAAGTATCTGAAAAAATTCAATAACGTCGATTACTCCAATTTCTTTGAATTGCAAACCAACTCAAGAACTAGAAATAACGGTTTGCCCATTCAGTCTAGTCGATGTAACACAGACATCGGAAGGAGTTTCTTTTCAAACCGAGTCATCCGTCACTGGAACAATCTTCCTTCAGAAGTAGTAAATGCGAATACTATCAACTCCTTCAAATATAGAATCGACCGTCACTTCGCTGCGTCGGGAGTAAACTGAATATTGAGTTGCTTTCATCTGCTCCTCAATATCGAGGTGCTTTCATCTGCTCCTCAATGTCGAGGTGCTTTCATCTGCTCCCCAGGCCCCAGGCTGTCGAGCAGATTAAATCACCAAAGCGGGCAACCTCGTAATGAGCCAATAGGCTTTCTGTTGCCTGCATTTCCATGTTTCCATGTTTCCATGTTTCCTCTCTCAGCCCCCTTGGAAGTCATCATGTTCATTCTTCCTCGTATCATCCTCCGGGTCTGTCTGTCTCCTCTGACTTTCCTATCAAGTTTCCAGGTTTCTCTTCAATTTTCTAGGGCAAAGTCATTTTTACGAGCAGACATTTGTAAATATGTTGTTTGTTCCCCTTCGTAATGCTTGTTGCCTTGATTTGTCTTCGTCTGTTTGTTGTTCTTGTGATAGTTGGATTGTGATACATCGACTTGGACTACTTATATTTTTTTCTCTGTAATGGTAGTCAATTTTGCTGGTCGGTTTTTGCTTTTGTTATTTTTGTCTATTGTTTTGCCTTTTAGTAATTTTTTAATCGATAGTTTCTCATATTTTCTAACGGTTCCCGTCTGCCTTAAACATGTTTCCATTAGTTTTCTGTTATAAAACTAGTCTTTTTTCTTGGGCATTATTATTTTAAGCCGATATCCTTTTTGTATTCACTTGACTAATTAGATTGTTTTCCTTTTCTTATTTCTTTCGTCTGTTTTAAGTTTATTTTCATCTGTTTCTTGATTTTATGCGACCTTGATTGTGGAACGTCGACTTAAATCTTTCCCTTTGTTACAGAAGTGTTGCCATATCGTTTTTTGTACGGCTGTTCGCTTTAATGTTACAAGCAAAGATTAGTTTTTCGCTGGACGCAGGTTGTACTCTTATCTGCTGTAAACCAATTTATGTCTTGTTCTCGCTCGAGTTCCATGTTGGAGCATTGACTTGCCTCTTCCCCTTTGTTACGACAACGCTGGGTCGTTCTCCAGGGCTGGCTGCTTGTATTCTGGGCGGGGCAGGGCGGGGCGGGGCGCGGCGGAGTTATGTGCAGCGGGGCGGGGTGGGGCGAGGTTGTGTTGTGTGGAGTGGCTGGAGTGGGACTGGTGGATGGGGTTGGGTGGAGTAGGGCGTGGAGTTATGGAAGTTTTATTTGGTTATTTTGTTTATTTGCTTGTTTTTAGGTAGTTAGTTAGTAAGTTATGTATGTATATAGATAGGTAGATAGATAGGTAGGTGGGTAGTTAATTAATCAGTCAGTTAATTAGTTTTGTATGTGCAAGTTCTATTCTGTTCGTGGGTATTTTAGTGGTTGGCCCTGTCGTTTGTGAAGCAGGCGGGTTTATTTATAGTAACGGTGGACTGTTGCATTGGTGTTATAGTGACGTTTGATTACTGCTGTGTTACTTCGGGTTCACGGGCGCTATTTACACACACACACACACACACACACACACACATCAGGACCAGTAAGTAGCGGGCTTTTTTTTTTCATTATTGCTGTAAACACACACACACACACCCACACCCACACACACACACACACACACACCCACCCACACACACACACACACACACACACACACACACAAGCAAAGCACAATACCCTCGCTGAACTTTTTCCTCCTCTTCCTCCCCTTCCAACACGTCCCTCTCTGCCTACTCATTACACCCCCCCCTCCCCCCTCCCCTCCTTCATCCTTCTTCCTACTCCTTCCTCCCCAACTCCTCCCTCCCCTTCCTACTCCCCCTCACTCCCTACTTTCCCTCCCTCCCACTTCCCTCGCTTTTCATTCAAGTCTCCTTCAAGCACACCTTTACCTTTCTCCTCCTCCTCCTCCTCCTCCTCCTCCAGCGTCGGGGTCACCGCTGGACGCCTCATCTTTATGGTTGACTGGTTGGCTGTGGTTTGTGGTTCCTCTTCCTCTTTTTTTCCTTCCATCTTCCTTCCTCCCTCCTTCTTCCTCTCTTCCCCTTCCTATCCCCCCTTCACTCTTCCTCCTCCTACTACTACTTTGCCTCTCCCTCCCCCTTCCCCGTGCAATTCCCTACTCATTCTTCCTCCTCCTCCTCCTCCTCCTCCTCCTTCAGCTGTTCTCATGATTGTGGCGACCAGCTTTTTTTTTTCTTTCCTGTTTTTCTTTTTCTTCCTGAGTTTCTTACTTTCTGACTTTCTTGGGAATATCGCTTGAGGTTGATCGCCCTTTAAAACAATTAGTCGATTTGGGTTTCTCTTTATTTTTTGTTCTTAACTTTTTATTATACGTTTTCATTATTATCTATCTACTACTTTATCACTACTACTACTACTACTACTACTACTACTACTACTACTACTACAAACTACTACCACTACTACTACTACTACTACTACTACTACTACTACTACTACTACTACTAGCTATTCGCTTTCATTTCTGTAAAAGGAAATTCCAGCGTGTGTGTGTGTGTGTGTGTGTGTGTGTGTGTGTGTGTGTGTGTGTGTGTGTGTGTGTGTGTACAAACTAGGCTTGGTAACGACCACAGCAGTATGTAGAGCATAAAGACCTCTCCTCCTCCTCCTCCTTCCTCCTCTTCCTCCTCCTCCTCCACCTCCTCTCCCTCCTCCTCCTCCTCCTCCTCCTACTTTTCCTCCTCCTCCTCCTCCTCTTTGTGCGTGTTTATTTGTAGCAGCTGCGGGGAGGAATAATAAGAGGGGGAGGGGAAAGGAAAATGAGGAGGGAGGAAGGAAGGAAATAGGAGAGGGAGGAAGGAGGAGGAGGAAGAGGAGGAGGAGGAAAAGGAGGAAGTTTATTGGTCAGCAGAATGACCTGCAAATCGTTCTTGAAAGTTACTCCAAACAACAACAACAACAACAACAGCAACAACTACTACTACTACTACTACTACTACTACTACTACTACTACTACTACTACTACTATTACAAAATCAATACTAACAACAACAGCAGCAGCGTTACCACCACCACCACCACCATCATCACTTCTGCTACCATCATCATATCACCACCACCACCACCACTAACATATCCTTCATCACCACTTCATCACCACCACTTTTTTTGTTTGTTTGTTTATTTGTTTCCGAGAATGTTTAACACGTGACTCGGTTTGCTTTTTTGTTAGTTTGGGTTCTGTATGAATCGGCTTTTATTTATCTATCTGTCATATCTGTCTATCTATCTGGACTTTTTTTTTATTCTTCAGACTTTTTTTGCTGTAGTTTTGCCCTTCATTTGCTTTCCTTACGTTATCTATCCATCATATAAACAAACAATAAAAAATGGTGGTTATGACGTGGTGATGAAGGATATGTTAGTGGTGGTTGTGATGATGGCAGAAGTGATGGTGGTGGTGGTGGTGGTAACGTTGCTGCTGTTGTTATTATTGATTGTGTAGTAGTAGTAGTAGTAGTTAGTAGTAATAGTAATAGTAGAAGTAGTAGTTGTTGTTGCTGTTGTTGTTGTTGTTGTTGTTGCTGCTGTTGTTGTTTGGAGTAATTTCAAGAACAATTTGCAAGTCATTCTGCTGACCAATAAACTTCCTCCTCCTCCTCCTCTTCCTCCTCCTACTCTCTCTCCTATTCCCTTCCTTCCTCCCTCCTCATATCCCCTTCCCTTCCCCCTCTTGTCTATTTATTCGGTGATGTTGGTTACGTTCATTTACATATTTACATAACAATTCGTGGGTTACTTTCTTAAGCGTATTGGACTCCCGTTATGATTATTTACCAAGGCCACAGAGAAGATTAACTGTTTTCTTGGGTGACTCTTCCATGCTAGCTGCAGGAGTCGTGTAAAACTATCACTAGGATCACAAAACAGTCTGAAAATCCCGTTAACTTCCACGAGAGTATTTTGAAACAGGTGAAATGAGGTGAAGATACGTTTCAGAATACGGGCTCAGGTTAGTGGCGGCCATTTCTAGTGCCTTAAGATTTCATACACCAAAATAAGAAAGGGAAGACAAAAAACAAGAAAGGGAAGACAAAAAATAAGAAAGGAAAGACAAAAATAAGAAAGGGAAGAAAAATAAGAACGGGAAGAAAAAAATAAGAAAGGGAAGACAAAAAATAAGAAAGGGAAGACAAAAAATAAGAAAGGGAAGACAAAAAGTACGAAAGGGAAGACAAAAAATAAGAAAGGGAAGACAAAAAATAAGAAAGGGAAGACAAAAAATAAGAAAGGGAAGACAAAAAGTACGAAAGGGAAGACAAAAAATAAGAAAGGGAAAACAAAAAATAAGAAAGGGAAGACAAAAAGAACGAAAGGGAAGACAAAAAAATAAGAAAGGGAAGACAAAAATAAGAAAGGGAAGAAAAATAAGAACGAGAAGAAAAAAGTACGAAAGGGAAGACAAAAAATAAGAAAGGGAAGACAAAAAGTACGAAAGGGAAGACAAAAAATAAGAAAGGGAAGACAAAAAATAAGAAAGGGAAGACAAAAAATAAGAAAGGGAAGACAAAAAATAAGAAAGGGAAGACAAAAAATAAGAAAGGGAAGACAAAAAATAAGAAAGGGAAGACAAAAAATAAGAAAGGGAAGACAAAAAATAAGAAAGGGAAGACAAAAAATAAGAAAGGGAAGACAAAAATAAGAAAGGGAAGACAAAAATAAGAAAGGGAAGAAAAATAAGAACGGGAAAAAATAAGAAAGGGAAGACAAAAAATAAGAAAGGGAAGACAAAAATAAGAAAGGGAAGACAAAAATAAGAAAGGGAAGAAAAATAAGAACGGGAAAACAAAAAAATAAAAAAGGGAAAACAAACAATAAGAAAGGGAAGACAAAAAATAAGAAAGGGAAGACAAAAATAAGAAAGGGAAGAAAAATAAGAACGGGAAAACAAAAAAATAAGAAAGGGAAAACAAAAAATAAGAAAGGGAAGACAAAAAGTACGAAAGGGAAGAAAAAAATAAGAAAGGGAAGACAAAAATAAGAAAGGGAAGAAAAATAAGAACGGGAAGACAAAAATAAGAAAGGGAAGACAAAAAATAAGAAAGGGAAGACAAAAAGTAAGAAAGGGAAGACAAAAAGTACGAAATAAGTTTTCTCCTTTTCTCTCTTCATCATGACTTAGTGGCCGGTATTATGAGACACTTTCGCTTCTCACATCAACTATTTCTAAAGGTCAAAGAAGGGATCAATCGGGTTCTAATGAGTGTTTTTTTAGGTTCACGGTACAGAGGAAGGGTCAAACTACCACCAGGGTCATAAAACTACCCCTGGAAATGCCCACAACTCCTACGAAAGCCTTGTCAAATATGTGTTTCCTTAGGTTCACGGTACAGAGGAAGGGTCAAACTACCACCAGGGTCATAAAACTACCCCTGGAAATGCCCACAACTCCTACGAAAGCCTTGTCAAATATGTGAACTTGGGCGACGAAATGTTTTAAAATACGATCCCATATATCTCAAAACATGGATGGGAAAATAAATACGAAACATGTTCAATAGCAGAAACATTTCCCGGAGATAAATATACTTTTGTTTTTTTTATGGGATGAGAAAGTAGCCTTTTTTTCATATATAAACCCTTTAGTCAGTGTCCTTATACCGGAAAAAAATAACAGAAAATAAGAACATAATTATAAGACTTTGAAGAAATATTAATAAGTAAAGAAAGTACCATAGAAGAAAGGGAAGACACCAAAAATTAAGGGAAGACAAGAAAAGAAAAGGAAAAAAATAAAGGAAGGCAAAAAAATAGAAGACAAAAAGAAAGGGAAGATAATAGAAGTAAGGGAAGACAATAGAAAGAAAAGGCAAAAGAAAGGGATACGAAAAAAAGGGAAGACAAAAAATAAGAAAGGGAAGACAGAAAGGAAAACAAAAAAGTAAGAAGGGGAAGAAAAAGAAATGGAAAACAAAAAAATTGAAAGGGAGGACAAAATATAAGAAAGGGTAGACCACAGAAGATAAGAAGGGGAAGAAAAAAAATGGAAGACAAAAAAAAGAAAAGGAAGACAAAATAAAAAAGGAAAGAACAGAAAATAAGAAGGGGAAAAGAAAAGAAAGGGAAGACAAAAAAAGAAAATGAAGACAAAAAATAAAAGAAAGGAAGACAAAAAAAGGAAGGAAAGAGAAACGAGAGAGAAGACAAAAGATAAGAAAAGGAAGACAGCAAAAATAAGAAAGGGAAGACAAAAAATAAAAAGAAAAGTTAAAACAAACGAAAAGGAAAACAACAAAAAGTAAGAAAGAATGGACAAAAGAAGACATCAAAAATAAGAAAGGAAAGGAAATAAATAAAGAAAAGAAAGAGAAAAGAAAGGAAAAACAAAAACAAAGAAGAGGGAAGACAAAATATTAAAAGGGATGACAACGAAAAATAAGAAAGGAAAATTGCAAAAGAAAAGAAACAAAAACAATAAGGAAAAGAGGGATCAAAACAAAAGACAAATAAAAACAAAGTAAAAGGAATCGGGTGAGTGTGTGCCAGGCTCCGGTGTAAATGAGTCACCTTGCCAAACAGGTTCCGTCAGCGGGTCCCATGGTGTAATGGTTAGCACTTTGGACTCTGAATCCAACAATCCGAGTTCGAGTCTCGGTGGGACCTTCGAAGTTCTTTTGGCGGTGAAGGTTGACGACGAACTCATTTATGGGTGGGTGTGGCGGCGAGAGGGAGGGAGAGAGGAAGAAAAAGGAAGTGACAAAGAGAGGAAGGGAGAGTCTGGGGTTTAAATTTGTCTGGTGAACAACGGAAGGAGAGAGTGAGAGAAGGAAAGAGAGAGGAAGGGTGGAGGATTTTACAGAGAGGAAGGAGGACAGGGAAGAGGCAGGAATGTGGAGATGGAACAAAGTAGAAGAATGAAAGGGGAAGGGAAAGGGGAAGGGCATTATCATCTAAAGTGTGAAAGATTGTGTTCTTGTTGAGAGAGAGGGAGGGGGGGGAGGAGAAGGTGTGGAATGCATATATTTGTAGTTAAAGATTTGTGTTTATACCTGGAGAGGAAGAGAAAAGGGGATGAGGGCAAGAAGGAAGGGCGGAAGTTAAGTATATTTGTTTTTTGAGATATAAAAGACGAGGGAAAGAGGAAGGGGAATGGAAGGAAGAAAGAGATGTGTTTTCAACTAGAGAATGAGGAGTCAGAGAGGAGTATAGGGAGAAAGGAAGAGGAATGCTTTTAACTACGGTAAGATGAGTAAAAAAAGAAAGGAAGAAGAGTGCTTTTAACTTGAGTAAGATGAGTAAGAAAAGGAGTAGAGGGAGAAAGGAAGAGTAGTGTTTTAACTAGCGAAGGAGGAGTAAAAGAGGAGTAGAGGGAGATAGGAAGTGAAGTATACTATTAATTTGTGAAAGAGGTGCAAGAAAATACTGGAGGAAGAAAGGAAAGGGAAGAAGGCGGGTGCTTGCATATGTAGAGAAAGAGGTGGGAGAAAAGTGACCATGGAGGGACAGGTCAAGATGGGCGTGGTGGTGGTGGTAGTGGTGGTGGTGGTAGTGTTGGTGATGGTGGTAGTGGTGGTGGTGACGCATGAATGGAAGGGAGAGTCCAGTGTGAGGGAAGTGAAAGTGAAAGTTCCTCTCGCCCTACACACACACACACACACACACACACACACACACACACACACACACACACACACACAGACACACATGCAAGTTAGGTTTTTCCGTGGTCATTCAGCTTTCATTGATTATTCAAGTTTTTTTTTTCTTTCAATCTCGCCACTATTACAATCTCTCTCTCTCGTTCATTTCTGCTCCACCAATACGTTTTCTTTCATTGTTTGTTTCGTTTATGTATATTATTTTCGTAGGTTTCATCCCCATCATGTATTTCTATGGGTCACTTTTAACTTTGTATTTATTTGTGTGGAAGGAGAAAGGGAAGACACAAACAAATTAAAGGAAGACAAAAAAGCAAAGGAAAACAAAATAAGAAGACAGAAAGAAAGGGTAGATTATTTCTGTCTTTACTTCAATCATCTTTGGCTTTAACTTGTACCTTATATTCATACCACTTTTTCCGTGTTTTGTTCTTTTCATATTTTTACTAAGTATTCTTTTCTCTAACATTCCACATATACTTTTTCCAATATTTCCTTGTTTTCTTGATATTTTTACTCATTAACGTCTTTTCTTTAAGCCTTTACATCCATTTTTTTTATCAATATTTTCGTGTTTTCTTCATCTATTGGGGGAAATTTAAGCGTTTACTCCATTAAAAGTGACAGACTTATGCTTATTTTTATCACTTTTAGTTCTCTGTTGTTTGGTTGGAAATGAAAAGTTGTGCCGGTTATTTGCATTTTTTACTGAATTATCACTTTCCTCAGACTCTATTTAGCGTTAGTTAGGCCACACTTAGATTATGCTGTCCAATTTTGGTGCCCACACTACAGAATGGACATCAACTTGCTAGAATCAGTTCAGAGGAGGATGACCTAGATGATTCAGGGGCTGAGGAACCTCCCATCTCAAAATAGGCTGAAACATCTAAACTTACATTCACTAGAGAGACGAAGAGTGCGGGGAGATCTGATAGAAGTATTCAAATGGGTCAAGGGTTAAACAAAGGCGATATAAGTAAAGTACTGAGAATTAGCCAGCAGGATAGAACTCGCAGTAATGGATTTAAATTAGAAAAGTATAGATTTAGGAGAGATATAGGCAAGCATTGGTTTAGTAATAGGGTGGTGGGGGAATGGAATAGACTCAACAATCACATAGTTAGTGCAGGGACGATAGCTTGTTTTAAGAGTAGACTGGAAAGCTACATGGACGAGGACGACAGGTGGCAGTGAGGTGTGGATGCAGTAAGGTGACAGGGTACTGGTGCGTGCCTAGTACCGCCGGTATAACGAGGATCAACCCTGTACCTGTAACCCATGAAACTACCCCTCACCCATCGTGAGTAGTGGGGGGGATTCTGAAGCTGCCCTGTGTAGGCCACCCGGCCTCTTGCAGTCTCCCTATGTTCTTATGTTCTTATGTTTACATACATTTTTTCCTAGTATTTCCTTTGTTTTCTTCATATTTTTACTTAATGATTTTTTTCCATAACCTTCTTCATATTCTTTTACCAATATTTTCTTTGTTTTCGTCATATTTATACTCAGTGACCTCTTTACTAACTACTACTTCACTTTTTATCAGCAACACTTTTCACTTATCACTTTTTACTAACAACATACTTTAACATATACTTTTATCACATTTCCTTGTTTTATTCATATTTTTACTTTAATCTCTTTTTTCTAATCTTTGCATATACTTTTATCAATATTTCCGTTATTCTTTTTTTCTAACCTTTTACATATGATTTTACCAATAGTTCCGTGGTTTCCAATATCTTTTAGGGGAGTTTTAAGCATTTATTATAAGAAAGGCGGCATCTATACTTATTTATTTTTATGCTGATTAATACCTTATCTCGACTTCTCACCCTCATTCCTACTCTTGGTTATTTTTCTTACATATCAGTAGAAATGAGGTCGATAGTTATCAGTGTTTAAATGTGACAGTTAATAGGAGGAGATGTAGGAAAGAAACTGAAGGGAGGAGAGGGAGGGGGAAGAAGAGGTGTAGAGAGGGGGAACGAAAGAGGAGGGAGGAGGTGCTGCTGACGAGGGAGATGTTTAGAAGAATAGATGAGGGAGAGGGGAAGGAGGGAAGTAGGAAAATAATGTGCTGGAAGGAGGAGAAATGAGGAGGAGGAAAAGGGAGGTGTTGGAAGAAAGAAAAGAGGAAGAGACGGGAATAGGAGGTGCTGGTAGGAAGAATAGAAGAGGGTGAAGAAGGAGATAAAAGAATGGAGAGAGGAAAGAGGAAAAAGGGAGTGATAATGGAACGAGAGAGGAGAGGGGGAGAATGAAGGGGTAACTGAGAATGGAGGAGGGAGAGAAGAGATAGGGAAGATCGGAAGAATGGAAGAGTGAGAGAGGAGAAAGGAGTGAGAGGGGAGGAGAAAGAGGAACAGAATTAAGGGGATGAGATGTAGGGCCTTTTCCTAGAATCCCGTTAATCCTATTTTTATACACGCGTAGGTGGAGCACTGATGATGATGATGATGAGGAGGAGGAGGAGGAGGAGGAGGAGGATAATGGTGACGGTGATGATGGTGAGTGAAGCTGAAGGTTGTGGTGAAGGCTGGGGTCGAGTGGCAGAGGTGGCGATAAGAGTGAGGTGTCGGTGATAACAGGTAGACAGACCTCACCTGGAGCCTGTCACCACCACCACCACCACCACCGCCACCTGAGATATGGAGGCTGCTGGTGGTGATGGTGGTGATGATGACGATGATGCGGAGGAGGAGGAGGATAGGGAGGAGAGGGAGGAATAGAGAGAGAGAGAGAGAGAGAGAGAGAGAGAGAGAGAGAGAGAGAGAGAGAGAGAGAGAGAGAGAGAGAGAGAGAGAGAGAGAGCGCCTACTTGACCTGACGCAGAAATATATACAAACGCACGCACGCACGCCACGACTCCTCACATTCATTTCCGGTGACTAAAATTACACGACATTGGAAACCTCTTGGCGGCCGCGACTCAAGGGGCCACCCACGCCCCCCCACACGCCCCCCCACGCCCCCCACAGACCCCCCACATGTTCCCCAATTTCCCTCCCCCCTCTTCTGCGACACGTCAAACCCAGGAACAAGGACAATCTAATCCCTTGACAGAAGCTTTTAAGTTGTTCATGGGAATCCCCCTTTATTGACCCAGGCCCCCCATCCCCTCCCCCACCTCCCCCTTCACCCCTTACTCCACCCACCCCCCTTTACCAGCCCCCCACCCAGTCCTCTCTTGACCTGACTGTGCTGCCTCTTTGGGTAAATACACGGGGGTCATCATGCGTGACCTGACCTCATGTATTCATCTGGTGGTCAGGGGGAGGCTGGCGCGACGGGAGAGAGCGAGGGAGAGAAAGGAGGGCGAAGGGAGAATGGAGAGAGGTTAACTTGGATGGTTTTCCCTTGCTACTGGTTTTCCTCTCGCCCCTTCTCTTTCCCCCTCTCTTCTCTCCTCCTCCTCCTCCTCTTCTCTTCTCTGTTCGCCTCCTCTTTTGTCTTCTCTCCTCGCCTCTCATCTCCTCTCCTGCGAAAGCGAAGATAAGGAGGAAAAGGAGAGAAGATAATAGATGAGGAATAAAAATGGAAGAGGAAAAGAAAAGTAAGGAAAGAAAGAGGAGAGAAAAAGGAAGAGAAACAAAGCATAGGATAAAGAAAAAGCTCTCTCCTCTCGTCCTCTTCTCTTCTCTCCTCTTCTCTGCTCTCCTCTTCTCTTCTCTCCTCTGCTCTTCTTTCCTCCTCTCCTCGTCTCCTAGATATAGAGGAAGAGAAGATGATTGAAGGAGAATATAAAGGAAGCGTAAAAAAAGTAAGGAAAGAAAGAATAGAGAAACAAAGCATAGGATAAAGAAAAAGCTCTCTCCTCTCCTCTCCTCTCCTCTCCTCTGCTCATCTTTCCTCCTCTCCTCCCCTCTTCACGCTCCGCCAGTCTCCCAGCAAACAAAACACGTCCGTCGTAAGGGCTGCAGCGAGGGGGGTGACGGAGAGGTGGTGGGGGCGAGGAGAGAGGCGTGGAAGGGGAGATGAGTGGCGGCGGGGAGATAGATGGGCGGGAAGGGGCGGTGCAGAAGGTGACTTGGGCGACTCGTGGTTACTCTCAGGTCCTCAAATAACCTCGCCGATACGCACGTGGCGGGGCCTTGGGTGCATAGATAGCAACACGAGACGAGACCATGGACCAGACTACACATACTTGTTCTTTTTAGTCTATTTAGGTCTCCCTTACCTCAGACACACGCCGCCCTACGCTCCCTATCCCCTCTTTGGCCCTCCCACACTCCCTTACACACGTGGCGGGGTCTTGGCTGCATAGATAGCGACACATGACTAAACTACACTGACTTTTACCTTTAAGTTTATTATGATCTTGCGTTTACCGTACCTCAGACACGCCGCCCTACGCTCCCTATTACCTCTTTGCCCTTCCCATACTCCCTTGCACACGTGGCGGGGTCTTGGCTGCATAGATAGCGACACATGACTAAACTACACTAACTTTTACCTTTTAGTTTATTATGATCTTGCGTTTACCGTACCTCAGACACGCCGCCCTACGCTCCCTATTACCTCTTTGCCCTTCCCATACTCCCTTACACACGTGGCGGGGTCTTGGCTGAATAGATAGCAACATAAGGCTACATTACACTAACTTTTACCTGTAAGTTTATTGATCTTGCGTTTACCGTACCTCAGACACGCCGCCCTACGCTCCCTATTACCTCTTTGCCCTTCCCATACTCCCTTACACACATGGCGGAGTCTTGGCTGAATAGATAGCAACATGAGGCTACATTACATTAAATTTTACCTTAAGTTTATTGATCTTGCTTTTTCCGTACCTCAGACACGCCGCCCTACGCTCCCTATTACCTCTTTGCCCTTCCCACACTCCCTTGCACACGTGGCGGGGTCTTGGCTGCATAGATAGCAACATGAGGCTACATTACACTAACTTTTACCTGTAAGTTTATTATGATCTTGCTTTTTCCGTACCTCAGACATTTTTTTCTTTTTTACAACAAAGGAGACAGCTCAAGGGCACAAAAAAAAGGAAACAATATTAAAAAAAAGCCCGCTACTCGCTGATCCTACAAAAAAAAAAAATCAAAAGAGGTGGTCGAAAGAGATGTCAATTTCGGGAGACATGCCGCCCTATACGCTCCCGGTCCCCTCATTGGCCTTCCCACGCTCCCTTACACACGTGGCGGGGTCCTAGATGCATAGATTTCAACACTTCCTTTTACCTTTTAGTCTATTTATATCTTCCTTTTACCGTGTTCTTACCGCAGACACGCCGCGACCGCGACCTCCCCGTCCCCGCTTTGGCCTTCCTATACCCCTTACACGCGTGGCAGGGTCGTGGATGCATAGATACCAACACAAGGCTAGACTACACATACTTTTTACCATATTCTTACCTCAGACACACGCTGCTCCACTTACCCCAACTCTGATTAGGCGGGCAAATATCACAAGTTAAGAAGTCTATTACTCCAATATATACTGTATACGTATATTGTATAATTATAGACTGTAGGATAAGCTTGTAGGGTAAGCTTCCAAATAGGTGTCCTCAGGGATTAGATCACCTTTAACTCTTGAACACCATGCCATACTAATATTTTCTATACCTGTGTGGCCTTGTTTAAAAAAAAAAAAATAAAGAATTAAGGATAGAAGGAATAAAGTGGAAAATAGATACATAATTAAATAGAGATTAAAGGAAATAAAGTAAATAGATACATGCGTAATTACAAGTTGAAGGGAATAGAGTAGATCTATACATGATTGAAATATATAAGGTCTGGCTTATTAATAGGAACAAAATTGAGAGAAAATAAAGTAATTATTATAGTAAGAGAGCACTACAGGTTGGCCCGTTTTACTTCTTTCTTCTGTCTGCGTGTCTGCTTGTCATTGAATTCCTTTTATTGAGCCACATCCTGAGCCTCGTAAGACTTCCTCCCCTCCCTTGCGTCAGTGCGCCTCTTCATCTTTAAGGTTCCTGCAGCAGCCCGCCACCAAAATAGTGTTCAGGTCCCACCGAGACTCGAACTCGGATTGTTGGATTCAGAGTCCAAAGTGCTAACCATTACACCATGGGACCGTGTTGAGGCGAGAGGGTAACTTTAATGTGAAATCTTGCAAGAGTGCGGAAATAAATAAATACATCCATGACTATGAAATAACAAACACATTAACGAATAGACAAATGCATGATAAATAGATTAACAAAGAATAATTGAAGAGGTAAGAAAAATAAGAGTAACAAATATAGCATAGACAGACATGTAAAGCAAAAAAATTACTAAACGATAAAGATAGATACTAATGATATTTATGTGAAAGAAAGTGACAAACAAGTGAGAAATGAAAATGAAAGTAAGAAACAAAAAGCTTTAGTACATAAACGAACAATAAAGAAAGTGATTAATAGATAAATGGTATAGGTGAAAATAAAAGCTACTAGCAACAGATAAATGAATGTAAAAGATGTAAAAAAATAATAGAGTGTAATAAATATATACATAAATAAAAAAAGACAATAGATAAACGAATAAGTCGATAAACAGATACACAAATACCTTAAAAAATAGTTACAATATTAAATCGTTATTCTTCCTTTATTTTTTCTTTATCTTATTCTTTTCTACCCTATTTTTCTTTTTCTTTTGCTCGACACTATGTAGGAGAAGAAACAGGTACAGGAATAAGCAACAAACACATGAGAAAATAGTGATGATAAGTAAACAAATATATGCATTATAAAATAAGATAACAGTATTAGCTCATTTTTCCATCCTTTTATTTTTTTTTCCCGCCACTATATGTGTGTGTGTGTGTGTGTGTGTGTGTGTGTGTGTGTGTGTGTGTGTGTGTGAGAGAGAGAGAGAGAGAGAGAGAGAGAGAGAGAGAGAGAGAGAGAGAGAGAGAGAGAGAGAGAGACAGACAGACAGAGAGACAGACAGACAGAGAGAGAGAGAGAGAGAGAGAGAGAGAGAGAGAGAGAGAGAGAGAGAGAGAGAGAGAGAGAGAGAGAGAGAGAGAGAGAGAGAGACGGGGGGGGGGGGGGGGGCCAGTATCACGTTACCTCCGGAGTGGAAATAGTATTCGGAGTGTTGAGTTTCTCCGTCTTGTCTCTTAATGAAGGAGAGTTTGACGCGGCCTTCACCTCCTGTTGACTCGACCCCTCCATCACGGCCGTCTTGTCTCCTCTCTCAAGGGGAACGTAACATTATAGTGACGGATTGATGTTGTGGGTGCTGACAGTCTCTCTCTCTCTCTCTCTCTCTCTCAAGGACGTGGTATCAAAGGAAATTCTTGCTTCTCCGTCAATTTTCCGCTGAAACCTTAAGAAAAGACCGGCCAGTGTCCATTTCCTGCCCCCCCTCCACTCTCTCTCATACTCTACGGGTCAATCTTCTCTATCATCATCATCATCATCATTATTACCTTACCAGTGTTCAAGGGCCAATGCCACGGAGATGAGCACTGAGGCCACGCGCATTCATACCCCCCAACTTTACCTTACCTTACCTTTAGTGCTCGTCTTCTCACTTTCATCTTCACTATCATCTTCTTTCCTTGTCACCCACACCATCAGTCATCACTACCATCATCACCACCATCAACAGTGCCGGTCTTCTTACTCTCATCATTATTATCTTCCTCTTTGTCACCCACACCATCACCACCATCATCATCATCATCATCGTCGTCGTCGTCACACTCAGCGCCGGCCTTAAGGAGGGGCGGGAAGGGACAGGAAGGTGGGTTCGGTGGTGATTAATCTGAGCGTAACGGAGTAAAGGTAGGAAGGGGAGGGCAGGTAAATGGAGGGAGGGAAGGGAGCTAGGGGATGGGCCGGGCAGGTAAGCAAAGGAAGGTGTGCGGGGGTAGAAGCGGGCAGGTAGATAAACAGGCAAGTGAGGAAGCAGAAAACAGGTTAGTCTATCATTTTTCACTTGTCTGTTTTCATCGTTTCCTTCTCTCCCTCATTCGTCTACTCCTTTTTTTTTTTTTTTTACATTATTATCAAACAAAGGAAGTAGAAGGAGACAGGTAGATAAACAGTCAGGTGAGGAAGCAGAAAGCAGGTAAGTATAATTTTTCACCTGTCTGTTTTCATCGTTTCCTTCTCTCCCTCATGCGTCTACTCTTTTTTTTTTTACATTATTATCAGAGAAAGGAAGTAGAAGGAGACAGGTAGATAAACAAGCAGGTGAGGAAGCAGAAAACAGGCAAGTCTTTAATTTTTCACTTGTCTATTTTCATCGTTTCCTTCTCTCCCTCATGCGTCTACTCCTTTTTTTTTTCTTTTTTTTTACATTATTATCAGAGAAAGGAGGTAGAAGGAGACAGGTAGATAAACAGGCAGGTGAGGAAGCAGAAAACAGGTTAGTCTATCATTTTTCACTCGTCTGTTTCCATCGTTTCCTTCTCTCCCTCATTCGTCTACTCCTTTTCCCATTATTATCAAAGAAAGGTGTGAGGAGGTAGAAGCAGACAGGTAGATAAACAGGCAGGTGCGGAAGCAGAGAGTTGGCAAGTCTATCATTTTTTCACTTGTCTGTTTTCATCGTTTCCTTCTCTCCCTCATGCGTCTACTGTGACTACTCCTTTTCCCATTATTATTAAAGAAAGGTGTGAAGAGGTAGAAGCGGACAGGTAGATAAACAAACAGGTGAGGAAGCAGAAAGCAGCAAGTCCATCATTTTTCACTCGTCTGTTTACATCGTTTCCTTCTCTCCCTTATGCGTCTACTCCTTTTCCCATTATCAAAGGAAGGTGTGACGAGGTAGAAGGAGACAGATAGATAAACAGGCAGGTGAGGCAGCAGAGAGTTGGCAAGTCTATCATTTTTCACTCGTCTCTTTTCATCCTTTCCATTTCTCCCTCATGCGTCTACTCCTTTTCCCATTATTATCAAAGGGAGTAGGTAGGAGACAGGTATTTAAGCAGGCAGGTGAAGAAGCAGAGAGTTGGCAAGTCTATCATTTTTCACTTGTCTGTTTTCATAGTTTCCTTCTCTCCCTCATTCGTCTACTCCTTTTCCCATTATCATCAATTATTGCTCTCCTGTCTCCTCTCTTCACTACTATATCTATGGCAAGGTATGAGTTGTTAATAAGTAGACAGGTATACAGACAGACAGGTAGATAACGTAGACAAATCATTGCCAGTTTTCTCTCGTCTCATTTCATCCCTTCCACTCCCCTTCTTCCCCATTCGTCTCCTCTTTTTCTATTATTACCGTATGTTGGAAAGGAGGTGGAGGATGGAGGAAAGAACAGGAGGAGAAAGAGAAGGAAAATGGAATAACTGTAACATGTAATGGAGATGGGGTGTGAAAAGAGGAAGAAAGAAGAGTGAGTGAAGGCAAGAGAGAACATGGTGTGGATATGAAAGGGGGGTGAAAGAAGGGAAAATAAAGGGAAGGAAAGGAAGAGGAGAGCATAATGTAAAAGGAAGGTGGAAGAAAGGACGATAAAGAGAAAGAAAGTGGAAGAATTGAAAGGAAAGCGAAGGAAAAGAAGAAAAGTATGGTGTGCAAGAAAGGTGAAAGAAAAGAAGGAAAAGAGAAGGAAAACAAGAAGGGGGGAAGCGTGATGTAAAAGGAAGAGGGGAAGAAAGAAAGGGAAAGGGAAGGAAAGGAAAAAAAGGAACATGGTGTAAAATGAAGAGGGAAGAAAGGAAGGGAAAGGGAAGGAAATGAAAAAGGCAATATGGCGTTAAAGGAAGGTAGAAGAAATGAAATGAAAGGGAAGAACAGGAAGAGGGGAAAGTACAGTGTGAAAGAAATATGGAAAAGAAAGGAATAGGAGAGTATGGTGATAAAAGAAGGCGGAGGAAAGGAGAGAGCAGTTAGAAAAGAGTGGGCCATGGTGTAAAGGAAAGCTAAAGGAAAGGAAGGAATAGGGAAGGAAAATAACAGAGGATGATGATGAATCGAAAGAAAGTAAAAGGAAAAGAACAGGATGATGAAGAAAGGAAGTAGAAGGAAAAGAACAGGATGATGATGAATCGAAAGAAAGTAAAAGGAAAAGAACAGGATGATGAAGAATGGAAGTAGAAGGAAAAGAACAGGATGATGAATCGAAAGAAAGTAAAAGGAAAAGAACAGGATGATGAAGAATGGAAGTAGAAGGAAAAGAACAGGATGATGATGAATCGAAAGAAAGTAAAAGGAAAAGAACAGGATGATGAAGAAAGGAAGTAGAAGGAAAAGAACAGGATGATGAAGAAAGGAAGTAGAAGGAAAAGAACAGGATGATGAAGAAAGGAAGTAGAAGGAAAAGAACAGGATGATGATGAAAGGAAGTAGAAGGAAAAGAACAGGATGATGAAGAAAGGAAGTAGAAGGAAAAGAACAGAATGGTGAAGAAAGGAAGTAGAAGGAAAAGAACAGGATGATGAAGAAAGGAAGTAGAAGGAAAAGAACAGGATGATGATGAAAGGAAGTAGAAGGAAAAGAACAGGATGATGATGAAAGGAAGTAGAAGGAAAAGAACAGGATGATGATGAAAGGAAGTAGAAGGAAAAGAACAGGATGATGATGAAAGGAAGTAGAAGGAAAAGAACAGGATGATGATGAAAGGAAGTAGAAGGAAAAGAACAGGATGGTGAAGAAAGGAAGTAGAAGGAAAAGAACAGAATGGTGAAGAAAGGAAGTAGAAGGAAAAGAACAGGATGATGAAGAAAGGAAGTAGAAGGAAAAGAACAGGATGATGATGAAAGGAAGTAGAAGGAAAAGAACAGGATGGTGAAGAAAGGAAGTAGAAGGAAAAGAACAGGATGGTGAAGAAAGGAAGTAGAAGGAAAAGAACAGGATGATGATGAAAGGAAGTAGAAGGAAAAGAACAGGATGATGATGAAAGGAAGTAGAAGGAAAAGAACAGGATGATGATGAAAGGAAGTAGAAGGAAAAGAACAGGATGATGATGAAAGGAAGTAGAAGGAAAAGAACAGGATGATGATGAAAGGAAGTAGAAGGAAAAGAACAGGATGATGATGAAAGGAAGTAGAAGGAAAAGAACAGGATGATGATGAAAGGAAGTAGAAGGAAAAGAACAGGATGATGATGAAAGGAAGTAGAAGGAAAAGAACAGGATGGTGAAGAAAGGAAGTAGAAGGAAAAGAACAGGATGACGAAGAAAGGAAGTAGAAGGAAAAGAACAGGATGATGATGAAAGGAAGTAGATGGAAAAGAACAGGATGATGATGAAAGGAAGTAGAAGGAAAAGAACAGGATGATGATGAAAGGAAGTAGAAGGAAAAGAACAGGATGATGATGAAAGGAAGTAGAAGGAAAAGAACAGGATGATGATGAAAGGAAGTAGAAGGAAAAGAACAGGATGATGATGAAAGGAAGTAGAAGGAAAAAGAACAGGATGATGATGAAAGGAAGTAGAAGGAAAAGAACAGGATGATGATGATGATGATGATGAAAGGAAGTAGAAGGAAAAGAACAGGATGATGATGAAAGGAAGTAGAAGGAAAATAACAGGATGATGATGAAAGGAAGTAGAAGGAAAAGAACAGGATGATGATGAAAGGAAGTAGAAGGAAAAGAACAGGATGATGATGAAAGGAAGTAGAAGGAAAAGAACAGGATGATGATGATGATGAAAGGAAGTAGAAGGAAAAGAACAGGATGATGATGAAAGGAATTAGAAGGAAAAGAACAGGATGATGATGAAAGGAAGTAGAAGGAAAAGAACAGGGTGATGAAGAAAGGAAGTAGAAGGAAAAGAACAGGATGATGATGAAAGGAAGTAGAAGGAAAAGAACAGGATGATGATGAAAGGAAGTAGAAGGAAAAGAACTGGATGATGATGAAAGGAAGTAGAAGGAAAAGAACAGGATGATGAAGAAAGGAAGTAGAAGGAAAAGAACAGGATGATGATGAAAGGAAGTAGAAGGAAAAGAACAGGATGATGATGAAAGGAAGTAGAAGGAAAAGAACAGGATGATGATGAAAGGAAGTAGAAGGAAAAGAACAGGATGATGATGAAAGGAAGTAGAAGGAAAAGAACAGGATGATGATGAAAGGAAGTAGAAGGAAAAGAACAGGATGACGAAGAAAGGAAGTAGAAGGAAAAAACAGGATGACGAAGAAAGGAAGTAGAAGGAAAAGAACAGGATGACGAAGAAAGGAAGTAGAAGGAAAAGAACAGGATGACGAAGAAAGGAAGTAGAAGGAAAAGAACAGGATGATGATGAAAGGAAGTAGAAGGAAAAGAACAGGATGGTGAAGAAAGGAAGTAGAAGGAAAAGAACAGGATGATGATGAAAGAAAGTAGAAGGAAAAGAACAGGATGATGATGAAAGGAAATAGAAGGAAAAGAACAGGATGATGAAGAAAGGAAGTAGAAGGAAAAGAACAGGATGATGAAGAAAGGAAGTAGAAGGAAAAGAACAGGATGATGAAGAAAGGATGTAGAAGGAAAAAGAACAGGATGATAAAGAAAGGAAGTAGAAGGAAAAGAACAGGATGACGATGAAAGGAAGTAGAAGGAAAAGAACAGAATGATGATGAAAGGAAGTAGAAGGAAAAGAACAGGATGATGATGAAAGGAAGTAGAAGGAAAAGAACATGATGATGATGAAAGGAAGTAGAAGGTAAAGAACAGGATGATGATGAAAGGAAGTAGAAGGAAAATAACAGGATGGTGATGAAAGGAAGTAGAAGGAAAAGAACAGGGTGATGATAAAGAAAGGAAGTAGAAGGAAAAGAACAGGGTGATGAAGAAAGGAAGTAGAAGGAAAAGAACAGGGTGATGATGATGAAAGGAAGTAGGAGGAAAATAACAGGATGATGATGAAAGGAAGTAGAAGGAAAAGAACAGGATGATGAAGAAAGGAAGTAGAAGGAAAATAACAGGATGATGATGAAAGGAAGTAGAAGGAAAAGAACAGGATGATGATGAAAGGAAGTAGAAGGAAAAGATGTAAGCATGATGTGAAAGAAGTGGGGAAAAAAAGAAAGGAAAGAGAAAGAAAAAAAGACGAGGGTGCAGTAGAGAATAGTGTGAAAGGAAGAAAGGAAAACAAAGAGGAAGACAAGGGGAGAGGGCGAACCTACTAAGTTAATGTGACACGTACGGCAATTATAGGGAGGAAGTGTGACGTACCCGAAGCAGTCAACGTCTCGGGCTTACGACGTCGTGAAAATGTACTTACGAGGCTATTTCTGTTTCCTGTATTCTCTCTCTCTCTCTGTTACGCTGTTCCTTCTTATCTCTTTTTTTGGGGGGGTCTTAAGAAAATATATTGCCAGCTCTTCGCCACTTCCTCAGTCTCCCCTCACACCCGTCTCGCCGGCCCCTTCCTTGTTGCTATTTTCTGCTCCTCTTCTCTTCCTCGTATTCTTCTGTTTCTTGTTCCTCCTCCTCCTCCTCCTCCTCCTCACTTTCCCTTTTCTGTAACACAAACTTCTATTCTTTCATCGTTTTCTTCATGTCCGTCATTATATTTTTTCTTTATTTCTATTTCAACATTCAATACTAAATGTTTCTTATCTTGTACGTAAGTTAAATTGTTGCTCTTTTGTTTCCAGTCTTTTGTAAACACACTTCTGTTTTTTCATCGTTTTCTTTATGTCCTTCGTTACATTTTCTTTATTTATATTTCAACATTCAATACTACATGTTTCTTATCGTGCATCTAAGTAAAATTGTTGCTCTTTTGTTTCCAGTCTTTTGTTAACATACTTCTATTCTTTCATCGTTTTCTTTATGTCCTTCGTTACATTTTCTTTATTTATATTTCAACATTCAATACTACATGTTTCTTATCGTACATCTAAGTAAAATTGTTGCTCTTTTGTTTCCAGTCTTTTGTTAACATACTTCTATTCTTTCATCGTTTTCTTTATGTCCTTCGTTACGTTTTCTTTCTTTCTGTTTTAATTTTCATAACTATTTTTTTCTTAACCTTTATCGAAGTGAAAGTATTGCTCATTTGTTCGTGTTTCTGATCATTATTATCTTCAGAAACTTCAATTAACACATTTCCGGTTTTTCAATTGTTACTTTTTCCCCATTTCTTTTCTTTTCTTACTTTCTCCTTTGGTTTCGCGTTTGATTGAAGAAAAGTAAACACGTCGCGGTGGTCATTTTCACACCAGTTATACGACAATAATTTTCCTTTTCAAACCGGGCTGCCAGGTGCACGATAACCAGCATCCTCTTTGACGCTTCCACATCTACACACACTCTCTTAAGCTATTACGAGACACCAAGAGCCACAGACACTTAGACAAGGAGGCAGAGGAGGGGAAGATCCAGTGATGCCTTGACTGAACATACGTGTGAAGGCGAACGAAAAATAAGATTATCGTAACCTAGCTGTGACGTTTTGTTGTTGTCCTGCGCGGCCCAACCCAGCAGGCTAACCAACCTTTATTCTCAAGCCTCCTCCTCCCCCGCCCTCCTCCGCCTCCTCGTCCTCCTCCTCCTCCGTGGCCCCCTGGAGTAGTGGTTTGTGTAGGCTCTCTTTGTCGTAGTCGCCAGGTGATATATTACGCTCACTCGCCGCTCGGTTTCCTCTTTCTTTTGTCCTGCGAACGTCTGTGTTGCCCTGGGTTTCTGCTCTCTAGTCCTATCGGGTTGGCAACACTGGTCTCTGAATCGTTCTCTTAGGCTTTACATTTGGAGGCGTTTATGTTTCATCTGTAATACTTGAGATGCTTTGATTCCGGCATTGGTAGTCGTTCTCTTAGGATAGACATTTGAAGACGTGTTTATGTTTCATCTGTAATACTTGAGATGCTTAGATTCCGGCATCGATAGTTACGGCTGCTCTTGTTGTTATGTAAAAGTCTTGTGTTGCTTTTGAGTCCTATCGGGTTGGCAACACTGGTCTCTGCTTCGTTCTCTTAGGATAAACATTTGAAGACTTGTTAATGTTTCATCTGTAATACTTGAGATGCTTTGATTCCGGCATTGATAGTTACGGCTGCTCTTGTTGTTATGTAAAAGTCTTGTGTTGCTTTTGAGTCCTATCGGGTTGGCAATACTGGTCTCTGCTTCGTTCTCTTAGGATAAACATTTGAAGACGTGTTTATGTTTCATCTGTAATACTTGAGATGCTTTGATTCCGGCATTGTTAGTTACGGCTGCTCTTGTTGTTATATAAAAGTCTTGTGTTGCTTTTGAGCCCTTTCGGGATGGCAACACTGGTTTTCGCTTCGTTCTAATCTGAAGACGTGTGTGTTTCATCTGTAATACATGAGATGCTTTATATTTGTTGAAGGTACTTATAGCTAAAGGTAGTTAGTTACATAGTTAAGTAGTTAGTGCTTATAATATCATGAGAATGTATGTGTTCCCCTGGGTTTCTTTTCATCTTGGGTTGGCAACACTGGTCTCTCCTCCCTTCATTTACATTCGAAAAGAGGTGTTGAACTTTTAAAAAAATCACAAGAGGCTACTTCTATAAAATAATACTGGAGTGCTAAAACTTATTAATCAAATTTAGCTCAGAAGGTGTCGTGGTGTTACCTCGGGAAAGAGTTTAGTCGTAGGAAGGAGAAATTTCAGACGAAGCAAAGATATACTCTAGTGATGAAAGTGGAGATATTTTAACTCTTGCATTAGGAAGATGGACAGCATGGAGACGAGCTTGAATATAAATTGTGTAATGAGGCACAGAGAGGGGCGGAGGCATGTCGTTAGCAAATTCAGCAGACCAGATAGCATGAAATAAGCGATTAAACTAACGCTATGGAGAATGTATTGAGGTTATCTTTGTGACTTAATATGGAAGAACAAACTCAAATGCTCACCCTAGATCACTGTTGCCTAATATACCGCTTTGCTTGGAAGAATTTTAAACACACACACACACACACACACACACACACACACACACACACACACTCACAAAGAACCTGGGAATTTTCAGAAAAACGGAGGAATGCCGCGCCGCCATATACTTAGGCCTGTCAACAACTAAAAAAAAAAAAAAAAACTTAAAAGAATTTAGTCTCTCATTGTTATGGTTTAGAAAGGAAGGAGAGGGAGGAGGGAGGGAGGAAGGCAAGGAAGGAAGGTGGGAAGAGGGAAGGAGGGAAGGAGGGTCTATAGGAGGGCAAGGAGAAAGAGGGAAGGATGAAGCAACATGAGGGAGGGAAGAAAGGAAGTGAGAAAGAGGGAAGAAGGGAGAGAGCAAATCAGGGAAGGAAGAAGGGTAAGAAGAGGTAATGATGGAAGGAGGGAAGAGGGAAGGAGGAAAATAGAGAAAGAACAAGGAAAGGAGGGAAGGCAAGATAAGGAGACCACAAAGAAGGGAGTAAGGGAGGAAAGAAAGAAGATGCAAGGATGAAAGGAGGGGAGAA
>NC_066521.1:10703911-10806411 GCF_024679095.1 Eriocheir sinensis
GAACAAGAACGAGAACAGGAAGAACAAGACAAACAAGAACAATAACTAAAAGGAAGAGAAGAAGAAAACCAAGAACAAGTAACCTGAAGATGAAGAAAAAGAGTAACAACAACAACACCAAAGAACAAGAACGAGAACAGGAAGAACAAGACAAACAAGAACAAGAACTAAAAGGAGAGAAGAAGAAACGAAGAACAAGAACCAGAAGATGAAGAAAAAGAGTAACAACAACACCACAAAAGAACAAGAACGAGAACAGGAAGAACAAGACAAACAGGAACAAGAAGTAAAGGAAGAGAAGAAGAAAACCAAGAACAAGAACCAGAAGATGAAGAAAAAGAGTAACAACAACAACACCAAACAACACAGATAACCCTTCCTATTATTACGTATTCAGCGCCACACAACACCAAGTTACCACATCACCCCAAAACGGGAAACCCTCCGACATCGATGCCACAACACAACCCTGGAATAAGAAGTGACGCGCGGAGGGCAACGCTCACTGGATCCGGGTTCCATTCTCTCCTTTCACTTTCTTCCCTCCCTTGGCGCTTGCTGGAGGGAGGAGGGAGGGAGGGATGGAGAGAGGAGATAATCTGAAGGAAGGGAGGGAGGGAAGGAGGGAGGTATAGAAGACAGGTGTTTGGTTGATAGTGAAAGAAAGTTTGAGAAATAAGTGGAGGAAAAAAAAGTCCAAGAGAAGGAGGAGGAGGAGGAGGAGGAGAAGGAGGAGAAGAGGAAAAAGAAGTAGAAGAAAAAGAAGATGAAGAAGAAGAAATAGAAGAAGTAGAAGAAAAAGGAGGAGGAGGGGAGAGGGTGGAGGAAGAGGAGGAGGAGGAGGAGGAGAAGGAGGAGAAGAGGAAAAAGAAGTAGAAGAAAAAGAAGATGAAGAAGAAGAAATAGAAGAAGTAGAAGAAAAAGGAGGAGGAGGGGAGAGGGTGGAGGAAGAGGAGGAGGAGGAGGAGGAGGAGGAGAAGGAGGAAAAAGAAGTAGAAGAAAAAGAAGATGAAGAAGAAATAGAAGAAGAAGAAGAAAGGAGGAGGAGGGGAGAGGTGGAGGAAGAGGAGGAGGAGGAGGAGAGGAGAGAGAGGAAGAGAAGAAGTAGAGAAAAAGAAGAAGAAGAAATAGAAGAAGTATGGAAGAAAAGGAGGAGGAGGGACAGATGGTGGAGGAAGAGGAGGAGGAGGAGGAGAGGGAGGGACAAAGGTTTATGAAAGATGCCTCAACAAAAACTCCATTTAGACAAAGTAGACGTTCAATGCCTTTGGGAATGACGTCATCAAGAACGAGAGAGAGAGAGAGAGAGAGAGAGAGAGAGAGAGAGAGAGAGAGAGAGAGAGAGAGAGAGAGAGAGAGAGAGAGAGAGAGAGAGAGAGAGAGAGAGAGAGAGAGAGAGAGAGAGAGAGAGAGAGAGATGAGAAAAACAAAATATTATCGTATACTAGTTAAAGGAATAAAACACCACGAGGAAACAAAAACAATACATAATTAATCGTTGCATATCTACAACCGAAAATAAAAACCAAACAATAAAAAAAAATTCAGGTAAAAAAAATTCATAGGAAAAAAGTCACTAGAAAAAAAGTCACAGAAAAAAAAAGTATTGAGGTCTAAGGTTACCTCAAAACTGTCATTTCGCAAGATCCACCTGAAGCCGAGGAGTTGCTCATGTACTGCGATTGTTTTACGTTAGTGGCTCCTTTCAACTGATGCAGCAGCCAGTTGCCATGTCCAGTGATGCCCTGATGCCTCTGAGAATGCGTCACATTCCACCTATGTTTGCCCCTCACCTGTGGAATATGCATGACGCCACCATGAACAACAATGCCCGTACCAACAACATATGAGAAGTGTGGAATAATAAATTCTTCAACTTCATTGGTCACCACCATCCTTCAGTCTGGCGTGTCATTGAATGGTTTCAACGTGAAGAAGCGACAGTGAGCACCATTATCCAGCAGGATGCTGTTGGCAACTCCCCTCAAAGAAGAGTTCGTCGACGCTGTGTGCAGCTACAAGAATGCCTTTGCAACTTGTGTGTTGCTGGACGGGAGGACCACGAGACTGCAGCATTAAAATACTGAATATACATGTAATACCATGTTATTATGTACGTTATTTTCAATCTATACTTAAATAAATTAATTAAATATTTTTGCTTGATTACCTTACTTTACTTAAGATATTGAACAAAACGCGATTTTCACATTGATGTTATGTCATCATATATAAATAATGTTGTAAATATGTACAGGTTATATATTGCCAGTTAATAACTGATTTAAAATATTTCATGTTTTATTGCTTTAATTGTTTATGGTACTTAAATAAATTGTGACTCACGAATATTTTTGCTTGAATACCTGACTTTCGTTCCCAGCCAATATTGTGACTTTTCTTTCTTAGCCAAAATTGTGACTTTTTCTGTGACTTTTTTTACTGTGACTTTACCGGCCACCAAAAACACGAGTGAAGGTTTACGAAAATTACGTGATAGACAAAGAATATAAAAATAAGACAAACAAAATATTCAACGCAGGAAAACCAAAACAATGACGTGTGAGATTTACGACTAAAAGCAGAGGGAAAAAAAAATATATATATATATATATATATATATATAGAGAGAGAGAGAGAGAGAGAGAGAGAGAGAGAGAGAGAGAGAGAGAGAGAGAGAGAGAGAGAGAGAGAGAGAGAGAGAGAGAGAGAGAGAGAGAGAGAGAGAGAGAGAGAGAGAGAGTAAAGTGCCCATCATTTTATTTCCCAGAACGCACAAAAATATCAGCACTCACAAAACACCTGCCAATCACCGCTAATTTTCTTGTGGCTCACAGAATAATTAGACCCGCTGCTCGTCCCCACCTGTGTAATTATGGTGAAAATAATTACACGTTTGATATTTACGACGAAAAACGAGAGGATGAACTTTAGTGAAGAAAAATATATGCGTGAAAAAGAGGGTCAAGGGGAAGACAAATATAAGAGAAACAAATTGCTCTAGTAATTCAAAACAAAGGAAAGGAAGCACACTGGTGAAGAAAAATATATGCTTGAAAAAGAGGGTAAAAGGGAAGACAAATATAAGAGAAACAAATTGCTCTAGTAATTCAAAATAAAGGAAAGGAAGCACTCTGGTGAAGAAAAAAGGTGTGGACGAAAAAGAGGGTAAATAGGAAGACAAATAGAAGACAAAATGCTCTCCATGCTCCCAACAGAGGGTAAAAGGAAGACAAACAGAGGACAAATAAAATACTCTCCTGTGACTGAAAAAGAGGATAAATGGGAAGACAAATAGAAGACAAAATGCTCTCCATGCTCCCAGAAGAGGGTAAAAGGAAGACAAATAGAGAACAAATAAAATGCTCTCGTGTGACTGAAAAAGAGGGTAAATAGGAAGACAAATAGAAGACAGAAAATGCTCTCCATGCTCCCAAAAGAGGGTAAAAGGAAGACAAACAGAGGACAAATAAAATACTCTCCTGTGACTGAAAAAGAGGATAAATGGGAAGACAAATAGAAGACAAAATGCTCTCCATGCTTCCAAAAGAGGGTAAAAGGAAGACAAACAGAGGACAAATAAAATGCTCTCCTGTGACTGAAAAAGAGGATAAATGGGAAGACAAATAGAAGACAGAAAATGCTCTCCATGCTCCCAAAAGAGGGTAAAAGGAAGACAAACAGAGAGCAAATAAAATGCTCTCGTGTGACTGAAAAAGAGGGTAAATAGGAAGACAAATAGAAGACAAAATGCTCTCCATGCTCCCAAAAGAGGGTAAAAGGAAGACAAACAGAGGACAAATAAAATGCTCTCCTGTGACTGATAAAGAGGATAAATGGGAAGACAAATAGAAGACAAAATGCTCTCCATGCTCCCAAAAGAGGGTAAAAGGAAGACAAACAGAGAACAAATAAAATGCTCTCGTGTGACTGAAAAAGAGGGTAAATAGGAAGACAAATAGAAGACAGAAAATGCTCTACATGCTCCCAAAAGAGGGTAAAAGGAAGACAAACAGAGGACAAATAAAATGCTCTCCTGTGACTGAAAAAGAGGGTAAATAGGAAGACAAATAGAAGACAGAAAATGCTCTCCATGCTCCCAGAAGAGGGTAAAAGGAAGACAAACAGAGGACGAATAAAATGCTCTCCTGTGACTGATAAAGAGGGTAAATAGGAAGACAAATAGAAGACAGAAAATGCTCTACATGCTCCCAAAAGAGGGTAAAAGGAAGTCAAACAGAGGACGAATGCTCTCCTGTGACTGAAAAAGAGGGTAAATAGGAAGACAAATAGAAGACAGAAAATGCTCTCCATGCTCCCAAAAGAGGGTAAAAGGAAGACAAACAGAGGACGAATAAAATGCTCTCCTGTAACTGAAAAAGAGGGTAAATAGGAAGACAAATAGAAGACAGAAAATGCTCTCCATGCTCCCAAAAGAGGGTAAAAGGAAGACAAACAGAGGACAAATAAAATACTCTCCTGTGACTCAAAAGTAACGTAAGGCAAAAGTGAAAATGCGTGGGAGATTAACACTAAATAAGCAAAGAAACTGAACTAGCGAATAACATAATGCGAAAACACAAGATAGCGTAATAGACCAATATAAGACGAACAAAATTATTATCTAATCATTTCAAGGAGCGTAAACGAACAGAAATGAGAGCGCGTTCTTGACTATTTTTTTTATAACACTGAAAACAAAGAGAACACGAGCGAAAAAAAATGTATGAAAAAGAAGATAAAATGATAGACGGATGCAAGAAAGGAAGGCAGACTATTCTCGTGCAAAGGAGAAAGGAAGGAAAATAATATGAAAACAGAAGAAAGCGGTTAAACGAAGAAGCAAAAGAAAGGAAAAAACAAGGAAAATAATATGAAAACAGAAGAAAGCGGTTAAAAAAAGAAGCAAAAGAAAGGAAGAAAACAAGGAAAATAATATGAAAACAGAAGAAAGCGGTTAAACTAAGAAGCAAAAGAAAGGAAGAAAACAAGGAAAATAATATGAAAACAGAAGAAAGCGGTTAAAAAAAGAAGCAAAAGAAAGGAAGAAAACAAGGAAAATAATATGAAAACAGAAGAAAGCGGTTAAGATAAGAAGCAAAAGAAAGGAAGAAAACAAGGAAAATAATATGAAAACAGAAGAAAGCGGTTAAAATAAGAAGCAAAAGAAAGGAAAAAACAAGGAAAATAATATGAAAACAGAAGAAAGCGGTTAAAAAAAGAAGCAAAAGAAAGGAAAAAAACAAGGAAAATAATATGAAAACAAGAAAGCGGTTAAAAAAAAGAAGCAAAAGAAAGGAAAAAACAAGGAAAATAATATGAAAACAAGAAGAAAGCGGTTAAAAAAAGAAGCAAAAAAAAGGAAAAAAACAAGGAAAATAATATGAAAACAGAAGAAAGCGGTTAAAATAAGAAGCAAAAGAAAGGGAAGAAAACAAGGAAAATAATATGAATACAGAAGAAAGCGGTTAAACTAAGAAGCAAAATAAAGGAAAAAACAAGGAAAATAATATGAAAACAAGAAAGCGGTTAAAAAAAGAAGCAAAAGAAAGGAAAAATCAAGGAAAATAATATGAAAACAGAAGAAAACGGTTAAAAAAAGAAGCAAAAGAAAAAAAACAAGGAAAATAATATGAAAACAGAAGAAAGCGGTTAAAATAAGAAGCAAAAGAAAGGAAAAAAACAAGGAAAATAATATGAAAACAGAAGAAAGCGGTTAAAAAAAGAAGCAAAAGAAAGGAAGATAAAAAAACAGAAGGAAAATAAATAATACGAAAAAAGCCAATAACAATAAAAAAAATAAAGCAAGGAAATAAAAAAAAAGAACTTACAATTTTGATAACACATACGAGATTAGCGACAAGGGGTAAAAAAGGGGAAGGGAAAACAATAATGAGGGAGACGAAAAAGAGAGTAACGAGGTAGATATATGCAAGACAAGCAACATATTCTTAACTTGCAGGAACACAGGACACAGAGCAACAACAAATAATCACTCGAACGAAAACAAAAACAAGAAAACACAAGAAAAACAGGCACGTGGTAGATATATATAATAAGACAAACAAAATATTCTGAACTCAAACGAACACAGGACACAGAGCAACAACAAATGATTACTCGAACGAAAACAAAAACAAGAAAACACAAGAAAGACAGGCACGTGGTGGATGGGTATATTAAGACAAACAAAATATTCAACTCCGGAAAAGCAAAATAATGACGTTTGAGATTTACGACTAAAACCAGAGGGGAAAAAAAGGCTAGATGAGATTATAAATGATGTAAAAAAGAAGACAACATGATAGACACAGGAGATGAACAAACTATTTTCTGATAACGTCAAAGAACACAGGGATGCAAAAATGGCACGATTGAGGTTTACGAGCAAAAAAATAATATTGAGAAAAAACGAACGTTGAATGTAAATAAAGAAAATAGTCCCAAGGTAAACAAATATGAAAACTGTAAAAAAAATCTTGTAATGCGTAAAATAACTAAATTAACGGATATCTTCAAATGACGAATACGAGGAAGAAGATCGGAAGGGAGAGGGTGATGATAGGGAGGAGGATGAAAGGAGGGAGCGAGTGATGATGATGTATATGCCAGCTGTAGTTTGTGATGATTTACTGCACTTCCGTCTGCCTCCATTCCACTTCTTCTTCCACCAGTTGAAATATACGCAGTTGGTGGCATAATTCGAAGCCATAAATTGAAATCAGTGTAGATGAAAGGAAGATAAAAGTGAAAGAACAAAATAAGAGAAGAAGGGGAAGAAGAACACCGGGTAAATGAACTTTGACGTATATAGATGAAGAGAAAGAACAAAATGAGAGAAGAGGAAGAAGAACACCGGGTAAATGAACTTTGACGTATATAGATGAAGAGAAAGAACAAAATGAGAGAAGAGAAAGAAGAACACCGGGTAAATGAACTTTGACGTATATAGATGAAGAGAAAGAACAAAATGAGAGAAGAGGAAGAAGAACACCGGGTAAATGAACTTTGACGTATATAGATGAAGAGAAAGAACAAAATGAGAGAAGAGGAAGAAGAACACCGGGTAAGTGAGCTTTGACGTATACTAGATGCAGAGAAAGAGCAAAATGAGAGAAGAAGGGGAAGAAGAACACCGGGTAAATGAACTTTGACGTATATAGATGAAGAGGAAGAACAAAATGAGAGTAGAAGGGGAAGAAGAACACCGGGTAATTAAACTTTGACGTATACTAGATGAAAAGAAAGAACAAAATGAGAGAAGAAGAGGAAGAAGAACACCTGGTAATTAAACTTTGACGTATATAGATGAAAAGAAAGAACAAAATGAGAGAAGAAGGGAAAGAAGAACACCGGGTAATTGAACTTTGACGTATACTAAATGAAGTGAAAAAAACAAAATGAGAGAGAAAATAAGGAAGGAAAAGACGCCGTAAATGAACTTTGATGTAATGAGGAGAGGAAAATTTAAGTGGAAGAAGAAATTAAAAGAAGAGAAAGGAAAAAAACGGGAGAAGTTAACTTTGATACAGACGAAAAGGAGATATAATGGAAAGAACAAAATAAGAGAAGGGAAAGGAAAACATGGAGAAACTAACCTCTATAGAAAAAAAAAGGAAAATATAAGTGGAAGAACAAAATAAAAGAAGAGAAAGGAAAAAACGGGAGAAGTTAACTTTGATACAGACGAAAGGGAGACATAATGGAAAGAACAAAATAAGAGAAGGGAAAGGAAAACATGGAGAATTTAACCTCTATAGAAAAAAAAGGAAAATATAAGTGGAAGAACAAAATGAAAGGGGAAAAGAAAAATACAAGGAAATTAACTTTGATGAACGTGAAAAACAAAAGTAAAAGAACAAAACGAAAGTAGAAAAAGCAGAAAAGGCGAAAAGATAAAAAAAGAAGTGAAGGAATATAACACGAAAATATAGAATCATAGCAACGAAAGAAATTATATACAGGAATGTGAATGATGAGAGAGAGAGAGAGAGAGAGAGAGAGAGAGAGAGAGAGAGAGAGAGAGAGAGAGAGAGAGAGAGAGAGAGAGAGAGAGAGAGAGAGAGAGAGAGAGAGAGAGAGAGAGAGAGAGAGAGAGAGAGAGAGAGAGAGAGAAAGCTGCTAATGTGATTATATACAGGGAAGTTAGAAAGATAAGAAGAAAAGAGAGAGAAAGAAACGAAATGAGAATAATATGAAGGCAGGAAAGAAGAAAGCTAATATATATAAAGGAAAATAAGCTCGAAGATAAGAAGTGAAAGAAACAAAATAAAAATGATAAGTAAACAGAAATGAAAACTAATATATGTAAAGTGAAAAAAAACGAAGATAAGAAGCGAAAGCGAGAGAAAGAAACGAAATGAGAATGATATGTAGACAGGAATGAAAGCAAATATATGTAAAGGGGAAAAAAATAGAAGATAAGAAGCGAAAGCGAGAGAAAGAAACGAAATGAAAATGATATGTTGACAGGAATGAAAGCAAATATATGTAAAGGGGAAAAAAATAGAAGATAAGAAGCGAAAGCGAGAGAAAGAAACGAAATGAAAATGATAAGTAGACAGGAATGAAAGCAAATAAATGTAGAGAGAAATAAGAACGAAGAAAAAAACGAGTGAAATTAGTGAAATGAAAATGATTTAGAAACAGGAAGGAAACGCTAATGACTGTAACAAGGAATTATGAAGGAAAATAAGAAAGAAAAGCATGGGAAAGAGACGGGTTGAAAGTAATATGAATACAAAAGAGCAAAACTAAAATAAGACCTCAAAGAAAGTGAAAGAAATAGAAGGCAAGTAATACGAATGAGAAACAGGACGATGAACATAAAATAAAGCATCAAAGTAAAATAAGCAAAAGAAATGAAAAAGAAAAACGATAGGAAAATAAGGAAAACCCACAAAGTAAAATACAAGAGAAACAGAAAATGACAACGAATGAAAACGAAGAAAATACGTAAATGATTAGAGCAGGAGGGAAAAAAATGCACGTTATCACCGAGTCAAGATTAATGAGAAGCTTGCGCGCACCTGTGGTTAATTAAAAGATTATTAAGGTGCTTGCCAACACCTGCGAGTAATTTGAGATGAGTGGAAGATATTCAACGGCTAATTGGAGAGAGAGAGACAGAGAGAGAGAGAGAGAGAGAGAGAGAGAGAGAGAGAGAGAGAGAGAGAGAGAGAGAGAGAGAGAGAGAGAGAGAGAGAGAGAGAGAGAGAAAACGTAGAAACGGAATATTCGAGAGATGAAAGCATGGGAATTGCCACCAGAGAGAGAGAGAGAGAGAGAGAGAGAGAGAGAGAGAGAGAGAGAGAGAGAGAGAGAGAGAGAGAGAGAGAGAGAGAGAGAGAGTAGTGGAAGAAAATAAGAAACGGAAGGCATTGAAGTGTGCAAATAGAGAAATTACCACCAGAGAGAGAGAGAGAGAGAGAGAGAGAGAGAGAGAGAGAGAGAGAGAGAGAGAGAGAGAGAGAGTTTATGGTGGTGTTTGTTCCTGGCTGTGGAGGAGGTTAACGTCTGTCTGTCTCTTCCCAGCTGGCCTTTGTTTCTTCGGCCGGGCTTTCACGTGTATTGGATTACCTGTGTGTGTGTGTGTGTGTGTGTGAGAGAGAGAGAGAGAGAGAGAGAGAGAGAGAGAGAGAGAGAGAGAGAGAGAGAGAGAGAGAGAGAGAGAGAGAGAGAGAGAGAGAGAGAGAGTTTTGGTATTAGAAATCAATGATAATAATAATAATAATAATAATAATAATAATAATAATAATAATAATAATAATAATAATAATAATAATAATAATAATAATAATAATAATGGATGTTCATAATGATGGTACTAATAATTATGTGACGAAAATACGAGTTCGGTAATACTAAGAAATCGAAACAAATAACCAAAAAGAAAACAGGCTGCTAAAACACTAATAAAAGAAAACGGGGGGGGGGTAAGGGAAGGGAAAGGTTGGAAGGGAAGTTAAGGTAAAGGTGGAAAAGGTAAGGGACCGCAGAGTAGGGAAGGAAAGGTAATAAAAAGGAAGTTCGAATAAGGGAAGTCTTAGGAAAGGGAAGGGAAGAGTTGTTAAGGGAAGGGCAAGGAAGGAAGGATTTTTTGGGTAAGGAAAGGAAAGGAAGAGTAAATAAAGAAAGGGTAAGGAAAGAAAGGAAGGGAAGGAAAGGAAAGGAAGTGAATGGGAAAGGAAGAGTAAATAAAGGAGGGGTAAGGAAAAAAAGGAAGGGAAGGAAAGGAAAGGAAGTGAATGGGAAAGGAAGAGTAACAAAGAAAGGGTAAGGAAAAGGAAGGAAGGAAAGGAAAGGAAGTGAATGGGAAAGGAAGAGTAAATAAAGGAGGGGTAAGGAAAGAAAGGAAGGGAAGGAAAGGAAAGGAAGTGAATGGGAAAGGAAGAGTAAATAAAGAAAGGGTAAGGAAAGAAAGGAAGGGAAGGAAAGGAAAGGAAGTGAAAGGGGAAGGAAGAGTAAATAAAGAAAGGGTAAGGAGAGAAAGGAAGGGAAGGAAAGGAAAGGTAGAGTAAATAAAGAAAGGGTAAGGAAAGAAAGAAAGGGAAGGAAAGTAAAGTAAAGGGAGGGGTAAGTAAGGTAATGAAGGGAAGGGAAGGATAGAACAGTTAAGGCTAGTGAAGGAAAGGGAAGGAAGGGAAGAGAAGGATATTTAGGGAAAGGGAGAAGTAAGGGAAGGGGAAGAGAGGAAGGAAAGTAAAGTAAAGGGAGGGGTAAGTAAGATAATAAAGGGATTAAGGCTAGTGAAGGAAAGGGAAGGAAGGGAAGAGAAGGATATTGAGGGAAAGGGAGAAGTAAGGGAAGGGGAAGAGAGGAAGGAAAGTAAAGGGAGGGGTAAGTAAGATAATAAAGGGATTAAGGCTAGTGAAGGAAAGGGAAGGAAGGGAAGAGAAGGATATTGAGGGAAAGGGAGAAGTAAGGGAAGGGGAAGAGAGGAAGGAAAGTAAAGGGAGGGGTAAGTAAGGTAATAAAGGGAAGGGAAGGGAAGGGGAAGGGGTGGCTCATGAAGAAGAGGTGATGGATTGCTATATTACCCGGAACGACTACACGACCACCCCTACCACTACCACTACGACTACCCCCACCCCCACCACTACGACCACCCCCACCCCCACCACTACGACTACCCCCACCCCCACTACTACGACTACCGCTTTTTGCTCGGCGGCGGCTACGACCACGAGTATACGCAAGACAGGAGGGTCGCCACGTGTTTTGTTAGGTGTCTGACGAGCGTTCGGGTGCCGGCTCAGACTTCGACGGAGTGGGAGATTGACTAACGAGAGGATGGTGTTGTTTGGATGTGTTGTGTTTCGATTTTGTTCAGGTGGTACGCTGGTTTTTCTTTTCTTGTTGTTCTTGTTCTTTTTGTTCTTTTCTTTCTTTTTTTCTTCTTTTTGATATTTTTTCTTGTTTCTTCGTCTTTTTATCATCAATTTTATCATCATTTTTCATCAACATCATTAATTTCTTCATCTTCATCTCCTTCTTCTTCTTCTTCTTCTTCTTCTTCTTCTTCTTCTTCACCATTACCATCATCATTTTTTCTCTTCTCTATCCACCTATCTCTCAATTTATTTACTTACTTACATCTTTCTGTTTATATATCTATCAATCTATCTCTAACTATCTGTCTATATCTTTATCCTCGTATCTTTCTCTCTAGTCACGGTTACGTCCACTGTTAGCCACGGAAACGGATACAGAAGGGAGGGGGAGACAGGTTTCCAGAATTACTACAAATGGTCCCACCCTTCCTTCCTTCCTTTCCCTCCTCCTCCTCCTCCTCCTCCTTCCCGTCCGTGCCTCCTATTATCCACCATTCGTCTCCTCTCCTGTTTCTCTTCTCCCCCTCTTTCTCCTGCTCTTACCTCTCTTTCCGTCCTTCTCTTTCTCTTCTCCTCACCTTTCCTCATTTCCTCTCTCCTGTTGCCTCAATTGTTCTTTCTCTTTAGGTCAGCTTTCATCACTTCCAATTAAGGTTTATGTGTTTGTGGTTCTTTTTTTCTTTTTCTTTTATTCAAGCTATATACCTTTTTTTCGTGTCTTTCCACTGCAACTCTCTCTCTCTCTCTCTCTCTCTCTCTCTCTCTCTCTCTCTTCTTTGACTTCCCCTTCCCATGTTTCTGATTTATCTTTGTTTCCGTTCTACTTCCCAAATTATTTTACCGTCCATCTCCTCTTCCTCCTCCTCCCCCTCTTCCTCCTCCTCTTCCTTGAGAAACTAATCTGTAGGAAGACATAACGCTTGAGCGAGGAGGAGGAGGAGGAGGAGAGAGGGGGAAGGGGGTCGCATTAACAGTACTTAGCGAAAGAAAACGGAATGAGGGGAGGTTGCTGAAGAACTAAATTTTAATGCATATTGCAAGAAACAGAGAGAGAGAGAGAGAGAGAGAGAGAGAGAGAGAGAGAGAGAGAGAGAGAGAGAGAGAGAGAGAGAGAAGGTAGTATACGTCCTGTTTTAGTACGGTTTAGTTCCCCCTTCGAAATAATTGCTTCCTCTCTTCTCTCCTCCCTCCTCCTCCTCTTCTTCCTCTTCTCTTCTTACCTCCCGCAGCCCATCTATCTCCATCTCCTATACCTCATCATTATCATCATCATCATTCCATTTTCTTTTTATTCATTCTTTCTCTACCGCACAACCCACATAAAAAAATATAGAAAAAAGAAAAACATGAAACTTTTAAGGAAGGAAGAAAAATCTGAGACAAAAACAGAAGAGAAAAAAAGAAATAAGGAGAGAGAGAACGAAGAGGAGAGGAGAGGGAGGAAGAAGAATGAACAGACGAAGGAGGAGAAAAAAAAAAGTGGAAGAGATTATTATAAGCACACCTCAAGGCTTTGTTTCCTCCACGTTTTGCATGCTAATATTACAACAAAAAGATGGTATATAAAAAAAAAACGCTCAGTCAAATTTATGATAGAAAACCGGAAATTAGGGAGACTGCGGAAAAGCGAGACTCTGGGAAGGGAAACACGGCCGAGGCGGAGGAGGAGCCGAAGACGTTTGCTGCCGCGGGCTGTTCCGGAGCTGTCAGGGAGGGTAGAGGAGGTAGAGCTGGTGTTTTTTTTTTTTTTTTTTTTTTTCTTTTTTTTTTCGACTCTTCCTTTTTGTTTTTCTTTTCTTGTTGTCCTCTTCCCTCTCTTACGTGTTGTTGTTTTTTCGTCGTCTCTTCCTTTTTGTTTTTCTTTTCTTGTTGTTCTCTTCCCTCTCTTACGTGTTTTTTTTTCGTCGTCTCTTCCTTTTTTTTTCTTTTCTTGTTTCCTTGTCTTACTTTTCTTGTCTCGTGTTTTTGTTGTTGTTTGTGACGGTGTTTTGTTCCTGTTCTTTCCTTTGCATTTTTCCTACTTTTTTCTTACTTCTGCCTCTCTTTGTTAATATCTACTTTCTCCTCTTCCCCCTCTTACTTATCTTCCTCCTCCTCCTCCTCGTCCTCCTTTCTTTTCTTTTTTAACTAGTCCTGTTGCTATCTTTCCTTGCTTCTTTCCTATCCATGTTCTGTCAGTTTGTTATTTCATTCTCAGGTCTTTCTTTCTTCAGTTGTTTTGCCTTTGCTCTTTTATCTCCTGCCTCTGTTACTTTTTGTTGCTTTCGCTTTTGTCTTTGTCTTTCTGTTGCGTAAGATTTTTTTTCTTTTTGCTGATACATGAATGCACTGTTTGTCATTTGTGTTTATTAGCTATTCTCTTGCATTGTTCTTTCTTCTTCTTCTTCTTCTTCTATTTCTTCTTCTAATTCTTCTTCTTCTTCTTCTTCTTCTTCTTCTTCTTCTATTTCTTCTTCTTTTTCTTCTTCTTCTTCTTCTACTACTACTTCTTCTTCTTCTTCTTCTTCTTCTTCTTCTTCTTCTTCTTCTTCTTCTTCTTCTTCTCATTATAATTTATCGTTTCATTATCACAAACATCACATTTTTTCTCTTATAAGCCTCTCAAGATCACAGTCTGTCATTCTTTCTTCCTCTTTTCTTTGTTTCATTTTTTGTCCAACTTTTTTTTCTGCTGATAACGAATCTCGGCGTCGCTACCTTTTTTTTCATCTCCCGGGAAGTCTTGTGTTTCAGCCCCTCTTTTTTTTCTCTTCCGTTTCTCTCTCTCTGTTTTTCTGCGTTCTCTCCCCTTCGTCTTAATTTCCTTTTCTCTTCTTTTTGCTTCTCTCCTCCTCCTCCTCCTCTTCCTCCTCCTCCTCCTCTTCCTCCTCCTTCTCTTCCTCCTCCTTCTCATACTCCTACCTCCTCCTCCCCACGTTCTTGTTCTCGTTTACCTCTTCCTTTCCCTCTTTTTCCTTTTTCTCCTCCTCTTCTACTTTTTCCTCCTCCTCCTCCTCCTCCTCCTTCTCCTCCTCCTCTTCAGACAGGTGGCCCAAGAAGTTTACTGCCTGAGGGAAATAGGAAGATAATAGGGGGGGGGGGGGGGGGGTAGGGTTGCCTTCTCCTTCTATGCCCCCAGCAACGCCTCCTCCTCCTCCTCCTCCTCCGACATTTTTGTTTTGATTCTATGCTTCTTTAATTCGTGTATTCTTTCTTATACTGTTTCATAATCTATATTGTCTGTCAGTTTCATTCATCTTTTATCATTTTTATTTCTTCTTCTTCTTCTTCTTCTTCTTCTTCTTCTTCTCCTCCTCTCAATCATTATCTTTTCGTCTCAGCAGCAAAAAAAGTCTTATCCACTTCATTGCTTCCGCCCTCCCGCCCTTCTCACAGATTTCTAACACACACACACACACACACACACACACACACACACACACACACACATTGTCCTTGAAGTAATGTCCTCCCTGATTGGCTAAAATTGTCCCCCCCTCCTCCTCCTCCTCCTCCTCTACCTCCTCCTTTTCCTCCTTCAAGACGTTCTCTCCCTGAGGCAATTCCTCCCCGCCAGGATGTAGCCGTGGGAAGAGGAGAGGAGGAGGAAGAGGAGGAGAAGAAGGAGGAGTTAATATTACCATGTATATGAAAAAGAGGAAGAAGAAAGAAGAGAGAGAGAGAGAGAGAGAGAGAGAGATAGAGAGAGAGAGAGAGAGAGAGAGAGAGAGAGAGAGAGAGAGAGAGAGAGAGAGAGAGAGAGAGAGAGAGAGAGAGAGAGTAATTTGACCGTGATTTTAAAGTTGTTTTCCTTGATTGCATTTTGTAACTTTCATTTTCTAATTCTTTTCATATTACATTTTTTTCCTCATTATTTAAAGTTCGTGGAGGAACTAAGTGTGAACGTGACTCTCTCTCTCTCTCTCTCTCTCTCTCTCTCACACACACACACGCACTGGTTCCCTCTCCCCTTATCGCCATAATAACACACAATCTCGCCAATCTATCTTCTTATCACACGCTCAGACATTCATTTATCTCACGGCCATTCTTTCACTCTCATTTGTTCACTCGCCTTCTTTACCCTTAATCCTCTGTTTGTATTGTTCCTTATTCCTCTTTTCTCTTCTTTACCTCCTTTATTTCGTGTTCTTGGTATGTCATCTGTAGTCTTTCTTCTATTTGCTTGTTTATCATGTATTTAGTTTGTTGTATCGCTTCGTAGTAACGTTACAATGATTATTCGTCAAAGTTATTGGTGCGTTCTGGCTTCTGCGCTTTCTGTTTGTTTACTCGTTCGCTCTCCACGTTTTTGTTGTTTTTGTTGTGAGATGATTTGCTTGCGTGTGGCTGTTTTTGTTGTCACTGTTGTTGTGTGATGACGTCTGTTGTGGCTGGGTGATGACGTCTGTTGTGGGTGTTGGTTTTTGTTTGGTCATTTGTTTGTTTGTTTGTTGTTGTTGTTGTTGTTGTTGTTGTGATTATGTACTTTCGTTGATGTTTTTTATTATTATTTTGGTTGTTCGTTTTCTTCCTGTTCTTCGTCTTGTCTTAGTTGTATTTTTTGGTTTATTTTTGCTGTTGTTTGAAATTTTGTTATGTTTGTCATTCTTCTTATGCTGTCTCTTCGTCTTCTTCTTTTTCTTCTTCTAATGCTTCTTCTTTTTCTTTTTTTTTCATCTTTATCTTCCTTTATTATTATTATTATTATTATTATTATTATTATTATTATTATTATTATTATTATTATAGAGTGACATTTCTGTTTTGTAAAAGTTGATGGGTGATAAACAGGTGGTGGATAAATGAACTCGAATATTATGTAATTGTTAACTAATTATGTCATTATCATTCATCATATTCAATTGGTTTCCTTGTTGTTATTGCAGGGAGAGTCCTGTTTGGTTGTAGCTGACGAGGCTTGAAGAGGTGCTCCCTAGTTGTTATGGCTGTTGAGTGAGTACCTTGTTGTTATTATTATTATTATCATCATTATCATTATTATCATCATTATCATCGTTGTTGTTTTTGTTTTTGTCGTTCTTCTTTCTTTTTTCTTCTTCTTCTTCTTCTTTTTCTTCATATTATTCGTATATTCTTATTGGTATCATTTATTATTATTATTCCCATTATTTTTATTATTAGCACTCATCACCACAATTTTCGAAAATCGCTCTCTCTCTCTCTCTCTCTCTCTCTCTCTCTCTCTCTCTCTCCGGGCAATTATTGGCCCTAATAGCGGGTTACCTGGATAATGGCTCCCACTCGCCTAATTACAGGTGTGAGCCCCTCCTCGACCTGCTGGATGCATCACTTACCTCCCCCGCGAAGAGAGAGAGAGAGAGAGAGAGAGAGAGAGAGAGAGAGAGAGAGAGAGAGAGATGTGGGGTTAGGTAATCGAGAAATAGGGTTTTGAAATAAGGAAGAACATGATATAGGAAGGAGGAGGAGGAGGAGGAGGAGGAGGAGGAGAAGAACAACAACAACAAGAACAAGAACAAAACAACACCCAAAAACAAGCATTGAAAGAAGAAAAGAGAATAGTAGAAAAAAGAAAAGGAAGATGAAGACAATGGAGTAGGAGACGGAGACAATAAACAAGAAAGACAAAGAAGAAAACAGTCTGACAAAAACACCAAAACGAGCAACAAACGAAGGTGGAAAGGTAGGAACCAACAAGAACACTTCAAAATACCCGTTCTTCCACCGGTCCCATGGTGTAATGGTTAGCACTTTGGACTCTGAATCCAACAATCCGAGTTCGAGTCTCGGTGGGACCTGACTATTTTTACTTCCGCCACAATAGGTCCGTTGAGCCCCGCGTCCTATGGCTTGCTGTCCTTGGCGATGGAGGAGAGGAAAGTGAGGGAGTAAAGGGAGAGATGGAGGGAAAACGGGCCGAGAAGGAAGGAAGGAAGGGAGGAGTGTTTAGAGGAGAGGGAGGGATGGAGGGAAGGAGGAAGGGGTATAAGTGAAAGCTACCTTGTGTGTGTTTGTGTGTGTGTGTTCGTGTGTGTGTTACTGACCTATCTATCCTTCTCTCTCTCAGTCGTCATTCGCTCTCTCTCTCTCTCTCTCTCTTCAACCCATCTGTCTGTCTTTCATGCTCTTTGCCAGCTACCCTTGTGACTTCCCGAGAGAGAGAGAGAGAGCCTCATCTCTCTCTCTCTCTCTCTCTTGTTGTACAGTTTTCTGAATATTCTAAAATTGTCAAATTATCCATATCATCTTCATCTTTTTTTTTCTTTTTTTCCTTCTTGTCGTTTTCATTGTCCATTTATATACATCGTTGTCAAGATAGAGAAGAAAAAGGTTAAGGCATTATGAAGATACAAGCTGAAAAGAGGGATAAATGATAGTAACAGGAAGGAAGGTGAAACAGAAGCAGAATAGGATAGGAAGGATTCTGATATGACCTTGATTCTATACGTGGAAGCTAGACCCAGGCATGACATGAGCTGAAAGAGTAATGAGAAGGAACGAATGGGAACCAGATGGGGAGGCAGTGCAGGGGAAAGTGAAGGAAGAGCAGGAAGAAGGAAATGCAGGGAAAAGATACATACTTAGAAATATCTAGGAGGACATAAGCCAATAATGGGTACGTGCATATTGAGGTGATGAATACAGAACAATGGTGTCAATTATATATGGAAGAGAGAGAGGACATAAATAACGGCAGAGAGAGAGAGAGAGAGAGAGAGAGAGAGAGAGAGAGAGAGAGAGAGAGAGAGAGAGAGAGAGAGAGAGAACATGCTTAGTAACTCTTTGAAGGTCATAAGCCAACACTGGGTACGTGATATTGAGTCGATGTATATGGAACAATGGTGGCAGTTGCATATGGAAGGAGAGGACATAAGTAACGGCAGTGAGAGAGAGGGAACATGCTTATTAACGGTCAAGCTAATGGGTATGTGTTTTAGGTAAGGAATACAGAACATGTGGGCAGTCATACAGGGAAGAGGGAGAGGACCTACGTAACGGCAGAGAGAGGGGACATGCATAAGAACGTTTGTGAATTGCATATCGTCACCCTCATAAAATAATCGCCTTAGTCATTTTTCAGCGATTTCCAGGTTTTTGTTTACATCGATTTTTCAACATGTGACGCCCATTTTTTGTATGCTTGCCTTCGTCATTCAGGGTTTGAGCGTTCTAGAATTGGCCTTTTCATTTCTGCCTAAATCTTAAGACAAATGAGATAATGACATTTCTGATTTCCTGTAAAGTAGAAAATAATGACTTAGGCGCTTTGTTGACGAAGGTGACGATATGGTGAAGTTGGGTATGTGTTTTGTAGGTATAGAATTCAGAAAGTGTGTCAGACGTATGGTGATATGTAGAGGACAAAAATGTAATCCATATTCGCAAGCATTTCGGGCCTTATTTACAGCCCCACATTTGCTAAGGCTTTCCATGGATTTTGTGAGCCTAGTGGTAGTTTGATGGGGCCTTCTGCACCATTAATTTATTTGGGAAAACACTCACGAGAACCCGACTAATCTTTGTGGCCGTTGAAAATATTTATTGTGCGAGCGCGTAAGTTTATAAACATTTTTGAAGGACAACCAGCAACGAGTGCGTCTTTCAGTAGTGTGAAATACATGAGTTTTGTCACATACGTTCTGGGAATATGGAGGGAGGGAAGGAAGGAAGCGGGAACGGTGAGGAAATGTAAAGCAGGGAAGGGGACAGAGGAAATAGTAGGTAGTTAATAAATGTTAGATAAGTCGATATAGAAAACAACAGATGGAATGGACGAGGGTGGTGAAGGGAAGCTGATTGATTGATTGATAGTTTATTGTTGCAAGTAAACAACAAAGGAGAAGGGAGGAGCATGCCATCCCAACCCCCAGGCATGTGTCAGTGAGCTTTGGCTGTGGAGGGAAGAGTAAGCAGAGAAAGGAGGTGGAGAGGATGACTGAATGTGGTGAAGATGTGAGATTGATTGATTGATAGTTTATTGTTACAAGTAAACAACAAAGGAGAAGGGAGGAGCATGCCATCCCAACCCCCAGGCAGTACAGAGTGTGATTATACAACGAAGGATACATGTGGAAGTAGCACCAGGAAACTAAAAAGATACAATGGTAGGGGACAAGTGCTGAACGTGAGATGGATATGGTGGATGTAACTAGAAGGAATGAATAGTGGAGTGGAGTGGATGTTGCGTGGATGACAGAATAAACCAAGATAACTACTATTTTCCCTCTCGATGGCCTGTTTAATTTTTGTTTGTATAGTTGGAGTGCAAGTGTTGGTTTCGTTATTTCAGTCGATGTCAAGGTCTTAGGCGACGGTTTCTAAATGTGTAGTATCGACCTTATTTTTAATCTGCGATCTTCTCCTTTCTCTCGGTTTACTTCTTCAAGCTTCTTTTGGCCCTATATGTCGTTTACGAGTCGCTATCTGAGGCGTGTCGGTACCTAAAAATATAGACAAGGCTCCCCTGTAAAAAGTTCAATGTGCCTTTTATAGAAAATAATCTTACAAGGTAGACTTAAGTTTCGTGGAACATAGCATTTGTTTGCCTATTTAGGTGTACTATAGACCCATTTACCTTTCTTTCCCTTCGATTTGGTTTCTGCTTCCTCATTCCTATTTGCGGTACGCCCAGCTGATAGTCAAGCCTTACCAATACCCAGCAGGTCAAACCCCTCTCCCCTGACCGATACGGGTGAGTCGGTGTTCTCAGTCGCTTCCGCCTCTCACATAAACTATTTCCAAAGGCCAAAAAGGAGATCAATCGGGTTCTCATGAGTGTTTTTTTCAGGTTCATGGTACGGAAGAAGGGTCGAACTACCACCAGGGCCATTAAGCTATCTCAGGAAATGCCCCAAACTCGTACCAAAACCGTGTCAAATATGTGCACTTGGGCCGCGAAATGATTGAGAACACGGTTTCGTCGACACACCAGCACAAGATTGCGTCAGGATCTTGTCTCTTTAATCGATTTGTGTCTTGGCGAATGTTAAGCAGTTCGAGTTCGCACTTGACCGATACAAGGTTCGTTGACTTCTTAGAAAGATCATGTTTTGCCCCAGATGGTTTGTGTGCAGTCATCCGCGTGGAAAGGAAAATTTGGTTTATTTCACGTACTCAGATAAATGCACAAACTGAATCACGGCTTAAAAACAGGTATAATAAAAATTTACGCAACCGAGACTAGAACATCAATATATATATATATATATATATATATATATATATATATATATATATATATATATATATATATATATATATATATATATATATATATATATATATATATATATATATATATATATATATATATATATATATATATATATATATATATATATATATATATATATATATATATATATATATATATATATATATATATATATATATATATATATATATATATATATATATATATATATATATATATATATATATATATATATAAGCGAAAATTAATGTATTAGGGAAGTAAACAAATTTAATCACTCCTGTGAAACATATAATTAAATACAGAATTTTTTAAGACACCGGAAATACGCTAATGAGTAAATAATAATAAAAAAAGGCCAGATCAGAAAAAAATATACAGCAGTGCACAAGAAGGTAGATGTAGTATGTCATTACCATTATTATTATTATTATTATTATTATTATTATTATTATTATTATTATTAAACAGTGTAATAGGTAAAGAAAGAAAAGTACAAATATGATGAGTTACAAAGCCTATATTGGTAGGATAACTTCTAGGAGCCCCAAAGGTACATAAAGGTAAATAACTATATAATCGTGTATCCTTGTACAACCCCAACCACAGAACAATGAAACGTAATGTTCTTAACAAATCCATGTTCCATGTTCTTAACAAACTCAACCACTTTACATTTTGATGGGAAGACTTCAAAGTCAATAAGGAAACACTGAAACAAATAGTAATTAAGTCATACAGCGTTATTGACTTAACAGTTGCGCCATTAATCCCACCCCCCCCCCCCTCCCCGTCACGCGTTATCGGCTTAACAGCTGTGCCACTAATTCCCCCCCCCCCCCCTCATGCGTTATCGGCTGAACAGTTGCGCCACTAATTCTCACACACCCTCGTCATGCGTTATTGGCTTAACAGTTGCGCCACTAATTCTCCCCCCCCCTCATCATGCGTTATCGGCTGAACAGCTGCGCCACTAAGTCCCCCCCCTCATGCGTTATCGGCTGAACAGCTGCGCCACTAACCCCCCCCCCCGATGAGCTACATACTAGAAATACAAATATACGTACATGCATTAACGACCATTTTTCAAGTAACCTAAACCCTGATTTTATATCTTTTGTGGATAATAAATATTCATAGCACAACTAATAATACCTGATTTATTAGTTAATTGTAAAGTACATAATTATAAGTACACTATTATAAAATCATTCATCCTAAATTTAACAAGAGAAATTGGAAGTAGGTTTGGTTTCTATTTATTGGCCACTGAAATGAATAAGTTTGGTGTACAACTGACGGCTCCTTACCTTAACATTACTTGCTAATTTATTAGTTATCTGTGTAGCATCATACTTAAACCGTACCTGCAAATATGTCTCAGCAACTGCCTTAACTAACGGATGCAGTTGGTTTTCCTGAGGGTCTGTGTCATACATGTGAGTAGTTATGGTGGGGAATATGTTTTTTTGGTTGCAATAAGCCAGCACTGAAATAACTAACTTACTAATAGCCCCCTGCCCTAAATTGTTGCTTGACACTTTCTCTGAACAGTTTTTCTGAAGTGATACAAATATCAATAACACCATCAGAAGGATATACCAAGGTGAAGGATCAACTTTCACTTGTCACATATAACTAAGATTTTATAATAAGTGTTAAGGAATACCTATATTGACGATAGAAGTTTATTTTTTTATCTATATTCACCATTGCTAAAACAACTACTTTTAAGAAGATTTCATTCCATAAGACCTAATAAGAAGCAATAACACCACACTCAGTAGGCTGAAGTCTGTCGTTTAATAATGAAATCTTACTCCATTTATCAGTTACTGCGTAGTTTATCTTCACCTCAGTTTAGTTTTAGATTTCTCCTAATATTACTTAGTTGTGAAATGTAAGTGTAGGGTATTTTTCCTTGTCAAACCTCGCGCTGCAGCCGTAAGCAGCACAGGACGCTGGCATTGTGAGCAGCCCGCGAGACACGTCCATACACAGTCCATTGACTTTGACGAATGACTGAATGCAGTGATTCATGTCTATAGTGAGGTCTAGGTAGGGCGCAGTCAGGTTAAAGCTAAGCCTAGGTGAGGCTGGGAGCGGCCGACACTTGCTTCTTGCCAGTCCCAAGATGGCGGACTCTACTTCACTTTTTCTCACCGCGCGCCGCCTCCTCCTAATGCTACCTCTATGGGCTGAACAGTTGCGCCACTAAATTCCCCCCCCCCCCCCCCCCACTCATGCGTTATCGGCTGAACAGTTGCGCCACTAATTTCCCCACTCATGCGTCATCGATGTAACAGTTACGCAGTCGAAGTAGACACTCACAAACAAACTCAGTAACAAGCATTAAGTAGTGTATAAGTGATAGTTCATAGAAATAATATATCATTCTTATATTCAATTCAACATGTGCATAACAAATGAAGTTATACAGCCCCAAAAATCATGAATAACGTAAGCAATATTAACTTGATTAAAGAGACAAATGCAGAGTCAAGCAGTACGATAGCTAGGAAGACTGCACCACAGGGAACTGAGCACACCTTATATAGATCTTGTGAGCACACCAAACCACTCGCCAAAAACACGCAGAACTTAGATGACGAGGAAAACTGAAATGGACAAATCGGAAATATACAAACATAAAGAAGACCACAGAACGAGAAGATGGAACTTTACAATACACAGGAAGATTTGAACCCTTGACCTGAACCACAAACAAATTTTTCAGTCTGCTGGCGAGGATACTTTCAAGGAGACAGGAAGGAAATAGATAAATAAATTGTAATGGTGATGACCTACTTATTATAGCATGATAAGATAAACCTATACACTAGAGGGACACACACACACACACACACACACACACACACACACAGGAAAACAAACGTGTTCATTATCATTATTATATATAATTGTTGTTGGTGTTTTTCAGCACCACCATTTCCGAACATAAGAGCACACGCACGTTAGGAAGGCATGAGGCATTTATTATTATTATTATTATTATTATTATTACTATTATTATTCACAGTCCAGTCGATAAGTAAGACATTCACAAACACACACACACACACACACGTAAGTATTACCATCATTACCAAGGCTTTCAATCACCATCCCACTCCCTCAAAACACCCCTCTCTCACGCATGCACAAACAACACGGTGTCCTCTGCAATCACCACATCGTCGGCGTCACTCCGCTGATAAGGCAGGGAGAGGGTCGCGGCCCTGCTCACACTTTCCCTGTCCCATGACTTTCAATATGGCCGCGTTCACCGTTGTTTACTCAATACAAGGTCACGCCAGCTTATCTCACCTTCAGTGCCTAGCTGGCCCGCGCACAAGGAGGGCGGCCGTGTGCCTGAGCCTCCCCCTCCTCCTCAGTTCCAGAGTGTGTCATGAGGATGTGTTTGCTTGTGTGTGTGTCTCGTGGTCTGTGTGTGTGTGTGTGTTTGTTTGGCTGTGGTTACGGAACTGGATCGGGGGCATTATCATAATTTCATTATTATCACTAATATAGGTGGTAGTAGTAGCAATATAACTACTCCGTGGTCTAGTGTGCCTGGCTACTACTCCGTGGGCTTCGAAACCCTCCCCGGGCAGTCGGCGTGCAGCTCACCCAGCTGTTCATCCTCCCTTTCGGGCTGGTCGATGAATGGGTACCTGGGAAATCTAGGTAAGGTAAACTGTGGCAATCCCTGAATTCACATTGGCCGTGTCCCGGGGTAACTGGTTCTCACCTATGTGAATAAAACTCACACTGGCAGACAATAGAGGTGTATTTTTACCAAACAGTTTCGGTGGACACTGCCACCATCTTCAGTGGTGTGAAGCTGTCCTTACCATATGTAGCTGGCCTGCAAAACATTAAACCAGTGTGTCACAAACTTGACGTCAAGGGTACAACAAAAACTAGCATAATAAAAAATTCATTTATTTTGTTTACAAAATATAGAATACCGAATATTAAATATCATTGGACCCGTAGTATTGAGACAAACACACACACACACACGATCACGGATAAAATCACTAAAAACTGGCCATCGGCATTTGCAAATTACATCACAACACGGTTTCTCGGGACAGACAAAGAAATAACAAAAATCGACGAGAAATGGGTTAAGTAAGCGACGACCTTCAACCGAGGACGTCACAAGGCGCCAGAGAGAGAGAGAGAGGGGGAAGGGGCGGGCAGACGGACGGCACCACTGCGTTACATCTTTGAGCTTTGGCATTGGTTTGTATGACGTCTGCTTGGCCCTTGGAGTGGGAGGAGGAGGAGGAAGAGAAGAGGGAGGAGGAGGAGGCGATCTGTGGATGTATATGCGTAGTAGTCTTGTGGGGGAAGAGGAGATAAAGGACGTTAGGGAGATAATCTATGAACGTCAGTTAGGAGAGGTGGAGAGATAGCGAAAGGCGACGGAGACAATAGAAAAAACAACTTGTGGCCATGACCGATGAATAAGGAAGATGAACGTCAGGGAATAGATGACAGAAAGGAAAGATCAGGCAGGGGAGAAGGACAATGCGGGTGAAAGGGAAAGCGATCAGCAGGAAGAGGAGGAAGGGAAAGTGAAGGCTGAAGAAAATTAATAAAAGAGGGTAGGAAACAGATGCCAGATTATGAATGATGGAGAAACGAGTAGGAAGAGGAGGAGGAAGAAGAAGAGAGGTGTAAGGGCAAGATGAAGGATGAGGGAAAGACAGTGGTGGGAGGGAGGTGGAAGGGAGGAATGACGAAGTGGAGGCAAAAGGAAGGTAATAAAATGAATGATGAGAGAGAGAGAGAGAGAGAGAGAGAGAGAGAGAGAGAGAGAGAGAGAGAGAGAGAGAGTAAAAAGAAAAGTGCTACAGTAATAAAAAAAAAATAATATATACAAGTTATGAATGATGGACGAACGATAATTGAGGATGACGAGGACGGGGTGGAGGGCGAGGCGCGACGAGGACTAGAGCGATGTGGAGGGCGTGGTGACGAGGACGATGACTGACGAGGCGGGTGTTACAAAAAATCCCTGAAGTCGTGGATGAGGAAGTGCCGTTCGCTTTCCGTCAGGGACTCGTTGGGGCTCACCTTCCTGGGCCGGCCGCGCGCCTCCTCCAGCAGCCGCGTCACCTCCTCCAGGTCCTGGCGGCGGTGCTCCAGGCGCTCATACCTGCGGGAGGAAGGGGCCGCGTTACACCTGTCCGCGAGGAAGCTGACAGCGATAACAAGAGCATTCATCCCGTTGTGAATCGTTAGGCCTTTCCTGTTTTAACTTGGAGTTTTTGATGAACTAATAGATGGTTTCTTCTGTCACTACTTCAATAACTATATACAGTATTAGTGGCGCCCCTTCCTTTCCCTCCGCCTATCATTATTCTGTTATTGATCACGTATACCGAAGCGTGCTGGCAACGTGTATATCATTCACTTGTGGTAGAAGTAGCAGCATAGTAGTAATGTTTGTTAGAAGCAGCAGCACTATGGAAAGGAAGAATGACAACCCTCTGATAGTAGGCAAATAATGATAATAAGAAACACGTAACAGCTCGGCGAACAGCAGAGGCACATTAATATAGAAAAAAAATTACTGGGCAAACATTAGAATAGGCGGTCTTAAAGAAGAGGGCTCCTTTAGCTCGAGACATACCATGCCCTACTAATAGGATTAAACCTATGTGCTTTTGTTTAAATAAAAAAAGTCAAGGTCGTCAGCAGTCTCGAGGGAGACTAAAAGACGCCCTACGCACAGTTACGTGACCTCAAGACGCCACCAGACACCACGCGATTCATCTAATGCTCTCTAGGTGCTGCAAGTACTGCTGTTACTACGGTTATTAATCCTGCTGTTGCTACATATGCTATTGTCATTAATGCTGTTATATACTACTGTCATGTTACTACAACTACTACGAACACTATTACAACTACTGCAGCAACTATAACAAACAATTACCTCCACAATATTCACACACACACACACACACACGTTTCCTCATCACCCACCGCGCCACTCACCCCCTCCTGGGCAGCCACACGAGGAACACGTAGCTGAGGATCGCCGACGCCAGGCACAGCAGACTTCCGCCCAGCGCCACCCACAGCACCACGTTCCTCTCCCAGCCGTCAGGACCCACAGCGGTGCCTCGATTCCCGTCACTGGTGGAGTTCGGGGCCTGCGTCGTCGTAGTATCGAGAATGGTGAATGGCAGAGGCATCGTTGAGTCGTCTGCGGGGTGGCGGTGTCTGTGTAGGGGTGCTCCTCTGCGTCTCCCTGCCTCTTGTCCGTTACGGCAGTGTAGTCTTAATCGTATTCTTCTTCCTCGGTGCAATGGGGTTCGTTTGTATTCAGCGGGCCAGTCAGTTCACCTGCGTCACTTCTCGTGTTAGGAGTCGGCTGTTTGTGTAGGCGCTGCGTGTCCCCCCGCGTTGTTTGGTTTGTTCGTTTACCAGGTCACCCAGCCACGAACATTACTCCTTTCTTATTCTCCTTCCCTCTTACCAGGTGGGTTTGTTTTTCCGCCAAGACGCGGACGGTCTCCTTGTGCTGGTTTACGTCAGTTGATTGGTGTTTCTTCGCCAGGCCAGTCACCAGCGTCACCGCCTCTTCTCGTTCCTGCTTGTTGGGTGTGCCCGCGGCGTTGACCTCCACAACCCTGACCTGACCTCACCGCCACACAGGATGAGACACTCCAACTCAAATTTTCATATTAAAGTATCAGTTGTCCACTAGTTTAAGACACGTTCCACTGCTGTCACTGAACTACACACGTCACTTCCTCCGAGTAAATCTACGGAAGTCTTAATTAAGTGTCAGCGAATGTTTGCCTGTGACCGTCTCTCCTCGCCGCGCTAGACGTGTCCGTCCCGACCGAGCTCACGACCGCTACTGAAGCAGCCAGCCAGAGGCAGAGCCACCGCCAGGCCGAGCCGAGCTAGCCAATGTCAGTGACTCAGTGAAGCTCGTCACTCGTCTGGGGCCGCCCCACCACCACCACCATAGCCGTGCGTCTCCACCGGTACGAGCTCGTGTGCATTGGTTTTAAATCACACGAACGCAAGGCGGCAGGGGGCACCGACTTTCCGTCTCGAGGAGGAAAACTATTTTGTAAACACTAACGTGTACATGCACTAGTGGTATAGAAGTAGTAGCAATAGTTAGAAGCAGCATCGCAATGGAGATAAGTGATGAAATAGTTTTCTTGGTTCTGGTAAGAAAAATAGTTGCCCCTAGGCCTTCACCGCTCCCCGCCCAGCGACCTCACTCCGCCCACGTCTCACCTTATTTTTACGTGCGTGAATCACTGGTCTGGATATCTTTTGTCTCCTCCGCCCAGTCTGGCCCCAAGTGGTCGGCCGTCTCCAGTGACCTGACCCACCCTGACCACTGACCACTCAGCCTCCGTCCTCACGCCACACCATCTTTTTAAAAAGCTGGATGATGCAATGTTAGTTGAACTGGTAGAAGGTCTTGAATAGCCCAAAAGCAGAGTCGGTGACGTAGTAACAGGTGGAAGTTACGCCAAATCTATAAGGCCGGCCACACACGTGCAGTTTTACGCCAGATTAAAATATTAACGGTTATGTGGCTTGCTTGTGTCTAAATCCATTTTAGTGACGGACCTCGAAGTTAATTTTTTATTTTCACCACGTTAAGTCGTATACTACAAACTCAGCTGGAAAGCGACAAAAGAGCAACCTCCCCCCTCCCCGCCCCCGTCACCTCCCCGCCCCCCTAACTCTCCCCTCCGTCCCGCCGCCTCCCCGTTATCCCCTGACGCTGCCCCTCTCGCCCCCGGTGCACCCACACCTACGCCGGTTAGCCCCGCCGATTCCCACTTCTAACGTGATACAATATTACATTAATCTTCCCTATCTCACTAAATTTGTGTGTTGACCGAGAATACTCAGGCCGCGGGAGCACTCAAGGACTGGTGTGGAGGGAGGGGGAGGCGGCTGACCGGGAGGTGGCGGGCGGGCCATAGTATCGCGCCAAGACTTGATAAACACGAGGTCACACTTGTTCCAGGGTTGGTATCAGCCGCAGACAATAAATTAAGTTTTCACACCGTGCGACATCTGTCCCGATCTAAGTCAAGGTGGCGACGTGACGGGACTGTTAAGGGAAGTAGTCAATGATTTAAAATTTTATTTGAGCAATATTTGTACACAAGACTGACTTTTGACCTAACAATTGTCAACTTTATTTTATTCAACCAAAATGAATATTCACTACTACTTATGATTGATTAGACTTTAAATCAAGCTCTTAAACGTTCATCAAAATGGTACTTATGATTGATTAGACTTTAAATCGAGCTCTTAAACGTTCATCAAAATGGTACTTATGATTGATTAGACTTTAAATTGAGCTCTTAAACGTTCATCAAAATGGAAGGAGAATTTTTTCAAGAATAATTTACATTGTCAAAATTAAACTTCAGTTAGCAATGGAAATTATCACTTTCGAACCCATGTTTAGATACTAGTTCAACAAATAGTTGCAATAAAAAGTATTATGGATATATACTCGGTAAATCCTTTTAAGTAAGATCAAACGCCCTATTTCTAAACTTAAAATATTCACATTTATATTTCGCCAGATTCTTAAAACCGTATATTCAAACTTGTAGTTATAGGAGGCATATTCACAAGTTTTCGCCAGATTGTTAGATTTAGTAAAACTGAAAATATGAATATACAAGTTTAGTAAAAAGATTAGGGTTAATCTAAAAATATAAAGATTAATATTTTTAAACAGTAATAAAACTCTGCATATGCATACTCACTCGTCACTGATAACCTTAAAACGTATAAACTTAAAAGCATGCCTTATCCTTGAAATATAATATATAAAAATAGTGAAGCACACGCAAGTTTCGCAAACTGAAGTTTAGACAATCTAAAATAAGACTCAATTTTCTAGTAATTAAAGTCTTTAAAAGTAGTAGTCTTTAATTCTACTTCATAACACTACCATTCGTGAAGTAGAATTGTTTAGAAACCGACGGGTAAAAACTTTTTAAGCACAACACGAGTAACAGCCGCCTCACGCCCCGCTGCAGAGGCTCCCTTCGCGGCGCGGCGAGGCGGGCGTGCAAACAGGCGACGCCTCCACTAGCGCATCCCTTCCATCTCGAACCGCTCGTCGTCGTGGTGCCGTGAATTTCCAATGGTTGTCACGTCCCGGCGAGCATCCGAACGACGGTCAGACCGTCTAGTCATGAGCCTGATGTAGCATTGCGGGACGGGAGGCACCAAGTACGGGAATCTGTTTTTGAGGCGCCACCACCTTCTGAACACCACCGGGTACACCCATTCTGCCGGGGGAAAGTGACGTACCCATCAGCACGAGGGAATAAGCTGTATAATCAACGACCATTCTTCAATATTAAATACTTCCTAACGATCTAAAGGCTAGCAAGCAAAATACCAATTTAGTAACTTCTCGGGGATACAAGTCTGGTCTGAACTTCGTAACAATGCGCGGGTGCTATGAAAGTTCAATGGTAAAAGTTCTCGGGACTGGACCACTGTCTGCCCCAAATTAATATTGCCAACCAAATGAATATTTACTAGCAGATCAATGGAAAAACGCCCTTTGCGTAGTTCCCGAAAAAATACTTAGTAGAATACCATTCTTCCAAAGAGGCAGAAAAAGTTTGCGCTTTAAATAGTTAAGGAGTTTAATGGTCCAGTGATAAGTCTGCCGATAATCATCGTAAGTTTTATACCATGGCTTTAGGGGATATAGTTCGAAAGATGGAGAGAAATCACTTCTTATGATTAAGAAGAATATGAAACTCTGTTGCTAATCTAATTTACGGCAATTAGTCAAATACCTAAAAGTGTTTGTGGTAACTTGCTGTTCAGTTCAGGCAATTTTATCCCTTTGAGAAAATTAAATTTAACAGCATCGTACTACGACTGCTTCAGCTCCTTTCTCTCCCCTCCTTAAAACTTATATGATCTTGGCTCATTGGTGTTACTGTATTAATGGGGCTAGATTGATAAACTGGCCAGGTTAATTTAAAAAAAGGTGGGGGGGGGGTGAAGATACTAAATACTACGGTACACATGTTGACATACGAAGCACTCCTGCTTTATATAATCACCCATGATTTCATCAAGCATAAACTTAATGAACAGTCCTATTACTGAACACAAGGACAGATTTTTGGAGTTGTCAAATGGAGTCTACACCATTTCATGCCATGCCAGATTAAAGAAACATCAGTACTCACCCCACGCAGGCGTCACGATTGGGGATATCACTGTCCAGACGGGATGCAATATACGGCATATCAAGGTCTTGTAAATAGACAATACCACTACCCCCAGGACACAACAAATAGAAATAAGAGTCCAAAAGGCGGGGTTCTCCCTCAGATCGACCACCGGCACCCTGGAAAGGTCTGTATCCTCCAATGGGGCATCTTCCCGATATCCTCCCAAGTTGAAGGACACTCTGACAGACGTGGTCATGCTCGATGGCGCGTCTCCGTTTACCAGTGGTCGGCTTAGCTACTCCGGAGGCGTGGAACTGGACCCGACTGAGGTAGAGTTTGAGGGTAGCGCCTATGTGAGGGCGACGAAAAGGATTGAACCACTGGCAGGCCCTCGACGCCCTCGTCACCACCCGCTGCATCGCCGTATGGTGGCAATGCTCGAGGCCCGCCACAGACCGCAACTCACGCTTCGAACACTGATCTGAGGTGGTGCTGCGAACTCGTTAAGGCAGGAAAAACTGCCGTAACCTTCTTTTTTTCTTTCTTTTTTACTTCCATAGGAATTACAAACATCCCCCCTTTATCCGTTTAGATAATTCCATTAGGTCCCCGTGCTACTTAGTGGTCCTACTAATGTAACGTGTCAATCTAATGCTTTCCAATCTCAGAAAATATAATTGATTATCCGCTCATGCATGCATTTCGTGTTTCTGATCAGTGCAGAACGGTAGAACCCTTAAATCCTTGTCTTTAATGTTCAGCCTATTGTGCCTTGCTGGATCGCCTCCAGAGACGGCTTCAACCTCTCCAGTGGCTCACTAACAACTCTTCGGGCATCTCCATTCCTGTGGCCAGGACCATATATATTACTTTCATTCGCTCTGTTGTTGATTACCTCTCCCCTTGGTACAACTTCCCCGAACTACTTTAGAGCCGTTTGAAAAATTTCATTCTTGGGTGTCCCATGTCTACCAGAATTGTAAATATGCAATGTGAGTTACGTCTTCCACCCTTGGTCGAGATAATTTATTCTAATGTCACTCGCCTCACTGTTAAGTGCCCCCATTTCCCACATCTCTCGCCCCACTACTTGCAGCTGATCAGTATGTCGCTTGGACCCGCTCGACCTGTTCCTCCTATATTGCCCGCTGGTCGCGCCCTTATTCGGTCTGTCTCTTCCTTGATGCGCAGTCTTGATTTGGATATTCCTGCTGTTGACGTGCCCCCAGGCCCGCCCCCGTGGTTGTTGCCAACGCCAGAGGTAAGCCTAACTCCTGCATCCAAGTCTGACCCGCCTCCCTTACAGCTGCAGTTGGCCCTGGAACACGTAGCAACAGTGACGTCCTCCATCACAGGTCTACACTGCCTCTACACTGACGGGTCACTGCAATCGGACGGTGCGGCTGGTTGCGCAGTCTTCTCGCCTGACTTGGAGCCTCCTCCTGGGGGTTGGGTTGGCCTTCGCCTCCGTGACCACTCCAGCTCCACATTGTGTGAGCTATATGCCATATTAGATGCCGTCAGCCTCGTTTGTCAAAGGGGAGTAAATGTTGCCATTATTTGTGATTCGAAGCCTGCCCTTCAGTCCCTGTCTGCTGTTCAGCCCACCCACCCTCAAGTCGTTCAACAGATCCTGTCCTTTTTATCTTTAATGAATGATCGTAAACTGTGTCAATTTTTTATGGGTGCCATCTCATGTGGGTCTATATCACAATGCCACGGCTGACCGCCTAGCGAAGGAAGCCTGCCGTCTGCCTCCATGTGGTGATGGACGCCCCCTCTCCCTGCCCTGCCATCTCTCCAGAGTCCGCTCCGCCGCCTTCCTTCCTGCACGGCGTCGTAGGGATGCAGAGAGGCCTCACAGCGTCACCATCAACCACTATGAGTCTGTCTGCCGCCACAAATACTCCTACCGAAGTCGGGGCCTCATGGCTCGGAGACATAATGTTGTTTCCGCACGTCTGCGGCTGGGCTACCGTCCACCGTGGCAGGTCGCCGGAGTGGAGGGGGAGCCTGTATTCACGGAATGTCGCCTGTGCCGCTCACCGATGTCGAACACCATTGAACATTAATGCTTGGCCTGCCACACTGTTCGTGGTTTGCTACCCCAGGGACAGCCGTTGGATGCTGTCTGCCGCCACCTCTTGAACCACGACTTCCTCGATGCAATCCTGGTGCGCCACCCTCGTTTTGGTGGATTTTCATGATGTTATGTGCCCTACGCGGCACTTGTACCGATATATCTTTATGAAGTGTGTATGTTGCATCAACTTGCTTCCTGTTTTGGTGTGTGTGTGTGTGTGTGTCCATTGTCTATAGTTAAACCAGATGCATTTGCTAAAAATTTTGTCGGACGCTATTGCGCAATAAATTTATCAAACAACAACAAACAACAGCCTATAGTGCCAGTAGGGTTTTTAAAGCGATCTGGTGGTCGCCCAGCCTTATAGTGGCACGAGTGAATTTTTATTTAATTGTTTTATTTAGTAGCTGCCGTCATATAGGATTATCTTGGCCCAACCTGCCCCTCGGTGCTCTGAATGTAAGTCAGGGATGACCGATGATCTGGAGAGCATGAGGGTAATGCTCCGTCGCTGAGAAATGGTCGAAACAGAACTTGGTAGGACTCGAATCCAAGTCTTTGGGATCACCTCATCCGCGAGCTGACCACTCTTGCCACAGCCTTTCCAAGTTAGATGGAATCTGTCCCAAAGTTCTCAGCCGATCTGTTATTTTAATACACTTCGTCGTACATCTTACATCCTACAATTATTATTCTTGGTGCTCGCCACCCGCCCGAGTAAATTTATTATTTTTAACTTGTGGATGATCTTTAGTCTGTTCCATATAAAAATATACTCAATGATTCTCGAAAAAAAAACATATCCTCATACGATATGTAATTACATAAATAAACGATGGCATTATATGCGGACATTAATCACAGCAGCAGTAGTACAACTAGTTAATAATGAATTATTAAAGCAGTTTTACGAGACGGGCATGATTGTGGCCAAGATCTATAGTAACAGGTCTCCTCACTTTACCTCCACTGCGCAGCTTGTGACGTCAGCTGGCTGTGAGACAGTGAGGAAGACGGGAAACTATTCTATACTCCCCGTTCTCTCATTGCGCTGCCGTTTTCTCTCTCTCTCTCTCAGGAATACCCCATATTTGCCCCCAGATGTTGATGCTGTCATTATTATTATTATTAGTAGTATTGTGTGTGTGGTGTGTGTTTACTCACAAACTCAAATGTACGCATAACAGCTATAATATTTTGTATATCTCCCTACTTCATATTTTTTCTATATGTAATTCTTATAATGTGCCTTGTCAATGGTTATGAGTAGATACCCTCTACTCCATTCTTATTACTAGCTTACATGTGTGTGTGTGTGTGTGTGTGAGAAACTGAGAGCGACTGCCAGCTAGCTGTTACTGCACGGAGGTTGGAAGAGCGACTGACCCCATCGGCCCCGCTGAACCTATCCTCGAACAGCCTGGTAACGTCAGTGCGCCAGCATCTGCGAAAATACGTCTGAAGTGAGGAGACCTGTTACTATAGATCTTGATTGTGGCAATACAGGCGTTTGCGTACCAACACGCTGATAACGACCCCTCGTATATATCATGCAATATCGTTCATTAATTGTCTCATATTGGTCCGAGCTTCAAGGTGTTCGATTCTTTTTTGACGACTGTGCAGTGAAAGTGGTATAACGAGACAGGCAGTGATAATCATTAATTAGGGAACTGCCTATATATATGAACAGCATTCATAAAATAATAATAATAAATTTATTCGGGCAGGTGATGTGGCAAGAATTGCCCAGTTCGCGGCCTGGCGTTTTGGTGCCTATTACCATTAGAACTTTATCTCTTAAGGAGTGGCTTTCTCTTGTCGCTGATCGCGGGTTCGATCCCCGGCGCCGGTAACACCCTTTTCTGGTCTGGATTCTTTTCTCGTGTGATTCGTGACACGCAAATGTGTGGATGTGTATTGTGATCGGTGTTTTCTATAGTAAATACACCCAAGCATCTTACATAGTACGGTCATTTACATAAATCAGCCAAATCAGCAGGGTTGAGCCGAATATAATATGCTCGACAAATTTATCAAGATGTACAGTCTATTAATACTTTAGTGTGAGCAGTGTCAAATACACAGTTCAGCCAAGCTGACATCGAGGTTACCTAACTGACAACTCTCTTCCCTGAGTGTTTCTCAGGTCGAAAAGCGGTGTTATGCACCTAAGTGGCTCCTCTTCGAGTAACTCAGTATTGCACAATGTTTTTAGGCGTCACCCACGGTTCATGCCGGGTAATGACCGCATTATTAAGCCGTGTCCACACTATCGAGCATGCTCGACGGGCAAACAGTGATACCAGATCCCGTTCCAATACATAAGCAAGGAGGGTGAGTGGCAGGCACGAAGGTGACGTCAGAAGCGAGGAGACTGCGGGCAAACGAGCGGGCAACTGTCTGTGAGTGAGTTTGAAGGAAACACCAGAAACTGTTTCGACTGGTATGATGCGAAACACTAAACGTTTCCTCGGAATTAAGTAGGAATATATCTCACATTCAAAGTGTTATGTGCATATTAGCATGTCTGGCGGTCCTTCTACAAGTGTACACACGCAAAGAATTATCCCATACAAGGCTATTTTCTTCCTCTCGACGGTGTTCGGCATGGTGAGACAGGTCCCACACCCCACTCTTCAGCAGGGTCAGAGTGAAACTATGAACCTGTATTTGACACCACTCATCAGTTTATAACTTTGCCCGCCAGTCTTTGCCCGGTGAAGGAGTAGATATTGTGGGCTAAACCACATCTGGTAGCACTGTTTGTTGCCAGATCCCTGCCTGTGGTTTTCCCGCTTCTGACGTCATCAACCCTCATTCTCACAACCTATTGTGATATGGTATCACTGTTAGCCCGTCGAGCATGCTCGATAGTGTGGACACGGCTTAACTGATTTACACCACCTATGCATTTTTTCCCTCGCTCTAGTGCTGAATACGTTCATGACTTAAGCCTCGTCGATGAGGCGTGGAGTTGTGCATCTTATGCACGAAGAGACCAAATTCTCCAGCAATTGTTTAATACCCAGCCATTGGTAACAACCCAACCGACACACAATGTCTTCAAATATCGTCTTATCAGATTCTATTCCATTGACACGGGTGATAATTGTTTATTACTTTGACTAGTTTCACGGCAAGCTTAAAAAAAAAAATCTCACCTGGAGGGGTAAAAAATGACAGTATGAACAGTTAAATCAGGTATCTGGATTAGTTTATTGTACTTAAGGTGAGTGATGATTGAGCATCTTCATCAGCCGTACACCTTCCTGCATTCACAAAAGGTGATGGGCAAGGGGTGCGTGGCTCAACAGACGCCGCTCCCTGCCGATCCCTACGCTCGCACACTTACATTTCTTCAATTTCACCATAACTAAAAAATCCACGTAAACTATAACCTAAATTCATCTTTATTTTAAAAACCTCAACACGTTCTTTAAAAAGTCGCAACACATTTACTGTTGAAGATACGGACGAATTACGTAGAATACTCTTCAAAATAAACCACAACACTAAAATGATAGAGCTCCAGCCCCGAGACAAGACTAAGTCCGAATACACATGCTGTATCGGGCGAAGTATTAATATAATTAAACTAAAACAAAATAAATTGATCAGCTGGTTACATTCCCCTTCAACGGAGTAAAGTCAGCTCAATAAAAAAAAAAAAAATAGCATGGCTCCAACCCGCGGCAACGGGCAATTGCTCCGCGCTCTTGTCACGTCTGGTTTTGGGCTTAGCTAAAATGTAGACAACCCCGCGTCATCCCTGGACCGGCCGAGGGCAGAAACGGTGCAGTCATTGCAGGAATCTGTTTTTGTGGAGTCTGTTTGGTCAGTCAACTGCAGTAAGTTTAGGAAGTTGGCTCAGGACAAACCAACTGACAGGGCGGAAACGGGCATTCGGTAGACTATGGATGGTCTGCGTCGTCATGTCGCGCCCCATTGAACCCAACCCTTGCCAGGTTACTCTTCATCACTTTACTGATGCTTCCTTAGATTGTTTTTTCTTGCGCTGAGCAGGTCGATGATCTGAAGTGGAAATAAAATTTTACAAGTTACTCAAAGAACTCAAGGATAAATATTAGTCTTAGAGTTTAAGGGTAAATGCAACTACTTTGTGAAGAATATCAAGATGTACGAACTGAAGGTTTGCCCAGGACTCACATCTGTAGACTCTCCGACATGGCCAACATACGAGGATCCAAAATATATAGAGGAAGACAACGAAGAACAGAAGAGCCAGGGGAATTAGGAAAATGCTTTCAATAACATTTCGGGTCCAAATCCTTTTTATTATCTGTGCCTTCTTTTCGAACACCTTTTGAAGCACCTCAAAATCAATATAGAGAAAGAGATACCGAACAAAATCCACGGGATTATCAAAATCCTCAGGCTTCTTCACGCTTCCCATCTCGTGGTCACCACCTCACGCACGGAACCGTGCGTAGATACCAGCGTCTATCTGCAATGACGATAAGAAACCGACAAAAATACCGTAACACTCGTATACAGATGGTTTTCACACGTGACACCTACATAACACTGCACGGCTCGAGATTACATTTCTTAATTCAGTGAAACCCTCCCGATCAAACACTACTCACCTCCCCGCAGGTCCAGGGCAATGTGGCGAGGACTGGCGGTGACCGGTCCGTCTTCGACACACACACACACACACACACACACACGGAAGTAAAAAGCCTTCAAATGGCCATTGACGTAAACAAGGCAGTTCCTTAGTTTTCTTATTCATCACCCGATATTTTTGTCGAGCACTACAATCAGCTAGCCCAGTAATTGAAAATCATTTACATTAATAAATTTTGGCCTCGCCACCTTGGAGGAAGAATACATGGAGAGGGCATGACGTCACAGAAGTGAAGCCATCTCGGCTCCGCCCCCTTCCCGCCGCGACCCGAGTTTCGAGTGACGTCACGCCAATTCATGCCCTCACGACCGCAGTTCATTATGGGTTGGCGGGCTCAGCCCGATTGTTGTTGGGAGACCGTGCGGGGAGATTTCATGGGCACTGGAGTGACCGGAACGCGAGTTTCTAGCCTCATTTTGTGGTGTTAACGGCACGTACTGGTGACCCGTCTGAGAATAGAAATGCCACATCTTTGCTGTTATTGGCTGTGGAAATAATGCAGATAAACACCCAAGTTTATCATTTTACTGCCTGCCCAAACTACCAACGCGGCAAGGTGAACGGAGGGAGTTGATCGCTGAAGGAAGTCTCTGGTTATCGAAGATCTCCAGAGCCCAGACTTCAAACCGTGGAGAGTCTGTGGAAAGCACTTCATGACAGGTAGGAATGATGTTTCAGTCATACACAATAACGAGTAGAGACAGTGTTTCCTCAGTCGTAGCTGGAGCATCCAGTGTCAGTCTATAACACCCCTGCAGAGTCAAGAGTTTTTTCCAGTGTTGTCAAGCAAAGATTAGTGACATTGCACGACAGTGAATTGATTTTTCACTTGTTTATCAAGTCAACCTTTATTAAGAGTTCATTCCTCACCACTAGATTTAGTATTGGCCAGCCCCCAAAAGTTATCAACGTTATATGGTAGGTATGAGTGATGATGAATGTTGGCACTGATACATTAGTTATTATTAGATATGTTACCAGCATCATTGTTCAAGTATTATAGTTGCTGTTCGATATAGACACTCACTTTATGAATGACCAAGCCCCTAAAAGTGGGTTAGTTTGTGTGGTAGGTATAGTACCCCTCTTGCTTCACCTCACAGTGAATAGCGACCCGCTGAGGGCCACTCCATGTATTATTCCTCCAAGCTCGTCACGTGTTGCTTTGCAAGGCTCAATCATCTAGAACCAGTTTTTACAGTTTCACATTTGCACTTAAGCCTATCTGACAAGCACTCACCCACTGTTACAGGTTTGATTCCCTCTTCAACCTCTAGAAGTATCACAGCTTATCACAGCTTTGTTGAACGTGTGATTCAGATGTTCCAAACGACAAACGCTTCACTGCATTCGAAAACTAGCTGACAATTTGGCTTCGGGTCTGTCCAGTATTCCAGGCACGCGGGCTGTCGAGCTGTCAGTCAGCAGAACGAATGAGCAATGGAGCTGAGGCTTTTCACTTGATAAAACCGTACTTTCTTCGTAGTGTTAACTTTTACTTGTGATTATAATCATGTTCGAATTTTGGTATGTTACTTGGGAGTTTAATTTGACAATTATCAGCTGTTGAAAATGATTCACCATTCTGTTACAAATTTATCATTGCGGACAACCGTGTTTGCCAGGATGAAAAACTTGATTTGCCTAGTCTCCGTCCAGACCACATTATTATGAATTATTAATTATGGCGCCTAATAATTGAAAGCTTTTCGTTGGTGACGTGTTAATGCGTCCAAATGCAATGCATTCTCTGCTCTCAGATTACCGCTGCGTTGAGAACGTGCTATTAATATTTTCTTAGGCATGATGCGTACGAAGCCGGACTGGTTTAAAATATACTCTGAAATTTACTAATTCTGCCGCCTACCGTTTAATGGAACCCTAATATTGTTGGTTGGGTTCCATCGATTCCAGGGTTGGAGACAGGAACCTCCCATGCTGCGCCGAGTCAGGTTTTTACTACATCTGCTATTTAACACAAGGTCAAATGCTGCATCTGTATATGGCAGGTTAGGAAGGCCACTCAAGCCTTACACTTTGAGGATTGACTGCCACTTACTTTATCTACTTTTTAAACTAAAGTTCATTTGGAAATTGATGTTACTTGTTTTACCATTTTAAGGTACTGCCACTTACGTTTATCTTCTTTATAAACTGAAGTTCCTCCTTTGTAAATTAATTCTATTGATTCGAAGATTTAAGTTCAGTACAATTGCGGGAGTTTAGCGATCAATTCTTGCTTGATTAACCGTGAAAATAATCAAGATTTGAAGGTCCTCAAATACGTTGGATTTTAGGAAGACCAAACATGCGCTGGTTGCTGTATACTATTTGAAACATACTTTCTACACTTACTCTTCGGTGTTGACAATTTTATAACAGCGTTGATGAGTGCGTGGCCTGACATATACACGCTGATCACTAAACTTTCCGTGACGAGTACTGAGTGTGTGCCTCAACACACGCCGGTCTCTGCCGATCTGCGAAGAGCGTCATTATTTATTTATAATTTTATTTATTTGTACGTTTCTTCCTATGGCGCCGGATAGGGTTTCTTGGGTGAACCTGATGGTTGGCCCCCGGCCGTTATGGTGCATGAAAGTGTTTAGTGTGGCGCCATATTACTTGGCTCATGCTGCCCCCCACAGCTCATCAGTGAGCCTCTCTTTTAGAGAGAGAATTCAAATTCCGGATTGACAGGTGGTCTTCAGGACAGCATGTAGGTAATCTTAGGTCACTAGGGGGTGACAAAAATTCCAGCTGTGGCGGCGGGCAGACACGATGCCGGGCGCATAAGGGTTTTTAAATCCCCTATTACGCATTTAAATGGCCGCCCGTTCAGCTGACTTTACGACCAAGCTTACACCCTCTACTGTTTTCTCTCATATCTTATTTTTAGAGCTTTTTTCATTCTCTTTTTTGCTATATACTGTAAGATATGTTCTCCGTGTGGTGCTTGAGCGCTTCGAATCAACGACGATAGTGATGTGGAGCTGATGGTAGGGTGAGGGTGTGTTGCTACTGCTCCTTCATTTACTTTGTTTTTTTTTTTCTTGGCTCACCTTTGTTTACTGTCTAGAATGCCTCCTAAGAAAAGTAAGGCATTGATGAAGGCTCTAGGGAAAAAGCTCTATAAGAAAAGACTTGAGTTATGATGACTTGGTTATGATGAAGGCTTGGTTCACAATATACTTCAGTTTTTTTTTTTTTTTTTTTTTTTTTTTCCCAGTCCACATAAATGTTCGTGAACACTCCACATCTAATACAGATAACGATACTTTAAGGCAAATAATTGGCTCAGTAAAGTATTTTCAAGTATGAGGACAGAATGGCAGTTTGAGAAAAAAACTTTATAGAGGACATTTTCTCGAAACTTAAAGCGATAGAACTCAGATTTTATGATAGAGGTCTTCTTTAAAGCCTGTTTGTTTGTAATAGATTTTTAAAGAAACAACGATCATTGTAAAATGATATTTAAAAATAAGCAATTTTGTGATTAAATAAAATCCACGAAACTCACAACGGGCAAAGAAAAAAAAATCCACGAAATTCACAACGGGCAAAAAAAAAAAAAAAGCCTTTTAAACAAAATGTACAATGAACAATTTTTAAAACAGATAATGGAAGGTAACTTCCCCAAGAATCAAAATAATCCGACTGTCACCAAGATCTATTATTCCTTCTAAGAAAAGGTCCAAATTCTTTAAAAATTATTGAAAAAAAATGGACATGTTCTCAAACTTTATTATTGGACATGTTATTGTAATAAAGTAATAAACCATGAATGGTCCATTAAATTCAGACTGTAAATTCCAAATAAGGGGCAGCCTGCCCTTAAACGAGTGTACGTTAACGGATACATAATATACTGAAAGGTAAAGCATTATACACGTTACAGTATATGTGGTCAAATAATTGGCAAGACAGTTTATTTAACAATCTTTGGGGAAATTTACAAAAACCGGCTAATCAGTTCCCAGTTCCCACCAGATCGTGGGTAACGAACGAGAAGCTCAGGTTTTCTCGTATCAGTAGATAACATCTCTATTCTATTCCAGTGACACGGGTGACTAAATTTTTACTACTTATAACATGTTTCACGGCAAGCTTAAATTTTTGTTTTTATCACCTAGGGGGGGAGGGGGGGGGGGGCAGAATGAATTAGAAAACATATCTTTTAGTTTATTGTACTTAAAGCGAGTGATGACTGAGGATCTGCATCAGCCGTCTTGTACTTAGAACCCGCACAGGTGATGAGCAAGGAGTGCGTGGCTCAACACACGCCGCTCCCTACCGATCCCTACTATCTCAACTTACGTTTCTTCAATTTCAATACAACTAGTAAATCCGCTTAAACTATAAGTTAAATTCTAATTCTAAAAACTTTAACACACCGTTCTTAAAAAAAAAAAAATCCGCTTAAACTATAAGTTAATCCTAATTCTAAAAACTTTAACACACCGTTCTTAAAAAAAATATATATATATTCAGTTCTTTAAAAAGCCTCATTTTCAGTTCTTTAAAAAGACTTTTAAATGGAAAGTTATTACGTACCATACTCTTCAAAATAAACTTCAGCAACCAGTAAATGGTAGAGCCCCAACTCAGACAAAACTGAGCCCGAATAAACATGCTGTATCGGGCGTAAGTATTAATATAATTAAAAACTTAAAATGCGCAAAAAATTGATCAGGTTAAGTTTCCCCTCAACATGGGAGTAAAGTTAAATTAAAAACATTAAAGTAAGAGAAAAACTAGCACGACTCCAACCCGGGGCAACGCACAATTGCTCCGCGCTGTTGTCACGTCTGGCTTTGGGCTTGGCTAAAATGTAGACAACCCCGTGTCATCCCTGGACCGGCCGAGGGCAGAAACGGTGCAGTCATTGCAGGAATCTGTTTTTGTGGAGTCTGTTTGGTCAGTCAACTGCAGTAAGTTTAGGAAGTTGGCTCAGGACAAACCAACTGACAGGGCCGAAACGGGCATTCGGTAGACTATGATGGATGGTCTGCATCGCCATGTCGCGCCCCATTGAACCCAGCCTTTGCCAGGGTCCAAGGGATCGCTTCACTGACGCTTCCCGGTTTTCTTGGATTTTGTTCTTGCACCGAGCAGGTCGATAATCTGAAGCGAGAAGTAAAATCTTTAGAAATTAGTATAAGAACTAATGTCTTGAGAAAAAATTTAGAACTTTTAAGGATAACTATATCTACTTTGTGAAGAATATCAAGATGTACGAAGTGAATGTTTGCCCAGGACTCACATCTGTAGACTCGACGACATGGCCAACACACAAGCCACAAAATTTTGTTGAGGAAGACTATGAGGAACACAAGAATGGAAATTAGGAAAATGCTTTCAAAAGCAATTTAGGTCCAAGTCATCGTTGGGCCATAAATTGAATTTTCATCCTCCTCAAAGATAAAATCGACGTAGTCCTCGTAATTATCAAAATCCTTCAGCTCCTTCATGGCCCTTTTCTAGTGGTCACTGCCTGGCGTACTCAACTGTGTGTAACACCAAGGTTTCTCTGCAATGATGAATTATAAGAAAACTGACAAAAATACCGTAACACCCGTACACATGTGATTTTCACACGTGACGCACAATACGGCACGAATCGAGATTATCTTTCTCAAGTCTGTGAAATCTTCCTGATTAAACACGACTCACCTCCCCGCAGGCTCAGGGTAATGTGGCGAGGACTGGCGGCGGCCGGTCCGTCTTCGACACACACACACACACACACACACATGGAAGTAGAGAGTCTTCAAATGGCCATTGAGCCTATACAAGGCAGTTCCTTAGTTTTCATATTCATCACCCGATATTTTTGTTGAGCAATACCATCATCTAACCCATGTTTGACATCGCCACGTGTTGCTTTGCAAGGCTCAATCATCTAGAACCAGTTTTTACAGTTTCACATTTGCACCTAAGCCTATCTGACACGCACTCACCCACTGTTACAGGTTTGATTCCCTCTTCAACCTCTAGAAGTATCACAGCTTATCACAGCTTTGTTGAACGTGTGATTCAGATGTTCCAAACGACAAACGCTTCACTGCATTCGAAAACTACTATACATTTCAGCGGCAGACAAACGCTGTTTTTCGCAAATATCTCCTAAACGAATCTTTGGATCAGTATGATATTTCAGCACACTACCTATAATACCCGGACCTAATTTATGGCTAACCTACCACATTACTATATGTCTTATGTGACGAGTTTACTTGTGAAAAATAACACAAACCCGACGAGTCATGTTGACGCATTCGAAGGAAAGTGTGCCCCCCCCCCCCTGCACCCTCCCAAACTATTCCTAGCCACAACTACTCCCCCTTCTCGCTCTCGTTATCCCTCCTCTTCTCCCCCTAACTTCTCGCCTCCCTCATCACTCTTGTGTCCCTCCCTATTTCTCCCATCACTGTATTATATATTAGAATGTTATGTACGTGTATATGTATAGATAGTATGATTATTAACTAAGAGCATGGTACAGTTCCATGGAGGCAAGACGTATTTCACGTTGATAATTACTGTACAACAGCATGTTTACATACATATAGTATGTAGAAGGTCCATGTTTGCAGTCCTTATGGTCACCCAAGTGAACACGATGTACTGGCATTACCTGTGGTCTGGACCTTCTAGGAAAAGTTATTACTGTTATTACATACTGTGTAGTACATATTCATCATAAAATGTCAACTTGGTCCAGCTAATATAATGTTATTTTGTTGACTTGTCTCTTTCATATTTATATTTTGCCAAAATTATAAACCGCATATATTTCTCTCCAGCTATACATATGGTTATCATGCGTAATACGTAGTCATTACTATATACATAATTATGTACATCGTGTATTATTGTAAATACGATTACATACATTCCACTACTTATTAAGTGGAAGCAATATGAAAAAAGTATGTAATTATATATATATATATATATATATATATATATATATATATATATATATATATATATATATATATATATATATAATGATAGTGGAGTCTGCTTAAGTCATAGCCTCGGGCTGGGGAAGGGGATGGTGTGGTAGGGGGTGAAGAGGGCAACCAGGAGGGGGATACTGCGATATTGGAGTAGGGAAGGAGTGGTCTTTGGGTTGTTCGGGGCGTTGGTGGAGGGGCTAGAGGAGTACCCCACACTCGTCCGATTCTGTTTAACACCTTAGATATGATGACTGGATTAGGCTTAATATCACTCAGTAAGCTCCTAACATAACACATATTGCAACATGGTATATTAGCCATAAATTAGGTCCGGGTGCTAAAGGCAGTGTGTTGAAATCTCATACTGATCCAATGATTCGTTTAGGAGATATTTGCGAAAAACAGCGTTTGTCCGCCGCTGAAATGTATAGTAGCTGACAATTTGGCTTCGGGTCTGTCCAGTATTCCAGGCACGCGGGCTGTCGAACCGTCAGTCAGCAGAACGAATGAGCAATGGAGCTGAGGCTTTTCACTTGATAAAACGGTACTTCCTTCCTAGTGTTAACTTTTACTTGTGATTATAATCATGTTCGAATTTTATAATGTTACTTGGGATTTTAATTTGACAATTATCAGCTGTTGAAAATGATTTACCATTCTGTTACAAATTTATCATTGCGGACAACCGTGTTTGCCAGGATGAAAAACTTGATTTGCCTAGTCTCCGTCCAGACCACATTATTATGAATTATTAATTATGGCGCCTAATAATTGGAAACTTTTCGTTCGTGAGGAGATAATGCGTCGAAATGTAATGCATTAAAATCTGTCAGATTACTGCTGCACTGGTGCACTGAAGGAGCCTGCTATGAACATATTTTTGGACAATCTGGATGAGTCCAAGGCCGGTATTAATGAACAACTCTGGGCGTGAAGCTTTCCTCTCAGTGATAACTGCTCACAACTTGGCTCCTAATTCCTATGGTACTCGCAAAATCAGTGCTTTGCTCACGAGTTAGCTTAAAAATCGCGCGCGAAGGAAAAGTACTTATCAGGGTCTTTCAGCGGGATAGGAGCAATGTTTTGACAACACAAACAAGCACCACGGCGGAAACGACAGCAGACGGAAGATACCCACGTGAGATTTTATGGGCTCGGCGTTATGTGCTAAAACGAATATAGTGACTCAGCTAGTGGGGAGGTGTAGACTAGATAGAGAGGGCATACGCAGACTTGGTATACTTCGAAATAGGTTAATGTAGTGTTACGTCAATACTTTGAGTTATTTGCTTGTGCATAACGATTGCCATGTGAATAATATCGGGAGTACTTATACCTTGTGCATAACGATTGCCATGTGAATAATATCGGGAGTACTTATACCTTGTGCATAACGATTGCCATGTGAATAATATCGGGAGTACTTATACCTTGTGCATAACAATTGCCATGTGAATAATATCGGGAGTACTTATACCTTGTGCATAACAATTGCCATGTGAATAATATCGGGAGTACTTATACCTTGTGCATAACGATTGCCATGTGAATAATATCGGGAGTACTTATACCTTGTGCATAACAATTGCCATGTGAATAATATCGGGAGTACTTATACCTTGTGCATAACGATTGCCATGTGAATAATATCGGGAGTACTTATACCTTGTGCATAACGATTGCCATGTGAATAATATCGGGAGTACTTATACCTTGTGCATAACGATTGCCATGTGAATAATATCGGGAGTACTTATACCTTGTGCATAACGATTGCCATGTGAATAATATCGGGAGTACTTATACCTTGTGCATAACAATTGCCATGTGAATAATATCGGGAGTACTTATACGAGCAGCGACCTCCTATGGGTGATCTTGAGAGTCCATTGATATGGCCCCACCTGTCTACAATGTATCCTAGAATTTATTTAAAACTTTTGCCGCATACGGTTAAATGACTTAGTATTGTTAAGTGGATTCCATGCAATGTTGAATGAGATGATGTTCGGGAGCGAAGGCATGATCCTTCCATGCTGCGTTCAGGGACTTTTTTTTTTTTAGCTACAGCTCCCATTTATTCAGTAAAACCTTTAACTAGACGCTTAAATGCTGCAGCCGTACGTATAGTAAGTAGTTTTGGTCGCTTTTAATTTTTATTTAACACCGCGGAGATCAGATCGACTGCCACTAATTGGTCAATACACCAACTCCAAGCAAGTATAGTTGATGCTGCCGATCTAAGTTTAGTATTACTTAACAGGATGATTAGTAGTCAAATTAGATTTAAACTAAGAGTATACGCAGACTTTAGTATATGAAAATCAACGGATAAAGCGTACTTCAAAAAGTTAACTAGTGTTAACATCAAACTTAGGGAACTTAACACTCAGGCAGACAAGGGGCTCGTTGGGCAGTCAAGGAAACCAGACATAAATGGGTTTGGTTGTATTTTAGTAACAGTATTGTTGGAATCTTCGTTCCTTTAGATAGTGATAAAGATTGTATGTAGTCTCTTTAGCTCCTCTCCTGCACATTAGCCCTGAAGTTTTTTTTCGTGGGTAAGATAACTCGTTACCCCAGGACACTAGGTTACAATGGAAACGATGTAAAATAGTTTAGTGCAATGATTATACTAGAAACTTTTTACAAGCTAAATTCTAGTCGATTTAAAACCTTCTGCCGTCACACAAGTCTAAACGGTAGAGGCTAACACATCTTAAGGTAAAACTAAGCCCGGATATATATGAAGTATCAGATCATCACAGTCAATTGAGCAAATTTCATTAAGAAAAAACTATAAAAGTAGACGGCAAGTTACTTTCCACCTCAACATGGGAGCAAAGTCACATTAATACCCCATCAATAAAATACCATAATGTCGCCAACTCGGGGCAATGCACACGTGCCCCGAGCAGCCGAGCTGGTGTCAAAACGAGGTTCGGGTCTGGCCTGAGATCTTCACGACAACCCCGCTTCATCCCTGGGCCGGCCGAGGGCAGGAACGGTGCAGTCGTGGCACGGATGTGGTGTTTTTTGCGGCGCTTGTCTGGCCAAGGGAGTTTAGTAGTGGAGGAAGTTGGCTTATCTTAACGATAGACTGTAAAGGCGGGAAGGAGCGGCACCCTGTAGACTTCCTTGGACAGGGGCGGATCTGGAAGGTCTGCTTGGAGTGTGTGCCTCGTGGGTCCCATCGTTTGCCAGACTACTTCCATCACGTCCTTTTGGCATTTCTTATGTTCGCAGCCATTCCCGGAGTTCTCTCTCCACGGGTTCGTTGAATATCTGCAGTATTAAAAACTATTACAAGAACTGAAGTTGTAATTATAATAAAATTACCCTAAAATATTACCTATTCAAACTTATAATTACTTATAATTGCTATTATATTTAGTCTTCCCCTTGACTCACCACGGTAGAGCCTGCGACACTGCCAGTACCGGCACCGCCACCTCTCATAGTGGCACGCACACAAAGGAGCCCAGGTAGCAACGGCCATCTGGGCCTTAATCGATTGTAGTCCCATTGGCGACTTTCCTTCCCATTCCAAGACGTCCAGAAATCCACCGTAGTGTCCCATGGCTCAGACCCATTAATCAGAGCATCGAGCACAGAAGAGTCTGTAGATACCGCGTTGCCCTTCAGTTAAAAAACAAGTAAACGTTAACTCGTAAAAATACACTACCTTCTTAAAACAGTTATTAAATCTACAAAAACTCTTCCTCGTTAAACACGACTCACCTCTCCGCAGGCCCAGAGTAATGTGGCGAGGGCTAGCAGCTGCCGGTCCGTCTTCGACACACACACACACACACACACACACACACACACACACACACACACACACACACACACGGAAATAAAAAGTCTTCAAAAGGCCATTGACCTAAATAAGGCAGTTCCTTAGTTTTCATATTCCCAATCAGACAGGGACGCTAGCGTTCTCCAGGATGAGCTTGACAGACTATATGATTGGGCGAGGAAGTGGCAGATGGAATTCAATGTCGGGAAGTGTAGCATTTTGAGTGTAGGTAGGAATAACCCCTTACACAATTACTCCTTAAATGACACTCCTCTAAGCAGGTCTGGGCGTGAGAGAGACTTAGGAGTCCTAGTGAGCGCTGACCTCCGTCCTAGGGCTCAATGCATTCAGGCTAAAAATCGGGCAAACAGAGTACTAGGTTTCATCTCAAGGAGCATGAGCAATAGGAGCGCTGAAGTCATCTTCAAACTTTACTTAGCACTAGTTAGACCTCATCTCGATTATGCAGTTCAGTTCTGGTCCCCCTACTATAGAATGGATATTAAGATGTTAGAATCTGTACAGAGGAGGATGACAAAGATGATTCAGGGGGTGAGAAACTTGCCTTATGAAGACAGGTTGAAGCAGTTAAATCTACACTCTCTAGAAAAGCGAAGGTTGCGAGGAGACTTGATCGAAGTCTATAAATGGATGAAGGGATTTAATAAAGGGGATACCAATAAAATTTTGAGAGTGAAAGAGCCAGGTAGGACGCGTGGCAATGGTTTTAAGTTAGACAAATTCAGATTCAACAAAGACATACGCAAGAATTGGTTCACCAATAGAGTGGTGGACGAATGGAACAGGCTTGGGAGCCATGTTGTGGGTGCCAATACCATAGATACATTCAAGAAGAGGTTTGATAAAGCCATGGATGGTGAGGTAAGGTGGGGTTGAGTGTACAGGAGCTGCCTTGTATAGGCCAACCGGCCTCTTGCAGACTCCTTATGTTCTTATCACCCGATATTTTTGTCGAGCAATACCATCATCTAGCCCATGAACTGAAACTCATTTACATTTGACCTCGCCACGTGTTGATTTGCAAGGCTCAATCATCTAGAACCAGTTCTTACAGTTTCACATTTCTACCTAAGCATATCTGACACGCAGTCACCCGACAGGTTTGATTTTCTTTTCTACCTCTATAGAGTCCAGACTGTAGTCTAGAGGTATCGCAGCTTTGTTGAACGTGTGTTTCAGATGTTTCAAACGACAAACGCTTCACTGCATTCGAAAACTAGCTGACAATTTGGCTTCGGGTCTGTCCAGTATTCCAGGCACGCGGGCTGTCGAACCGTCAGTCACCAGAACGAATGAACAATGGAGCTGAGGCTTTTCACGTGATAAAACGGTACTTCCTTCGTAGTGTTAACTTTTACTTGTGATTATAATCATGTTCGAATTTTGGAAAGTTGCTTGGAAGGGGAAGACAGGAGAAGAGGTGTAGGGGGTGGGTATAGACGTCACAAGAACGTCATGTTTCATTGTATGTCTAGATGGCCATGTCAGGCATCGCCATCAGAGTCAAGAGTAAACGCCTTAATTAACCACATTGGGCAATACACTATATTGCCAAAAAGTAGGGCAGGGTGTCAAAAAAGCTGTGCCAAAATACCATACTGATCCAACACTTTGTTTAGAAGATATTTGCGAAAAACGATGCCTCACGGCATTAGTAGTTATTTATTGGAGAGAGAGAGATTTGATTTGATTTGATTTGATAAATTTATTACGCCTAAAATAGCGACAGACCAAAATACAAGTTCGATAGCTATAGGTGTCTCGCAGGACATTGACGGTATTATCTCCTCCCTGCCTCCTCTGATTTCTGCCTCTTTAAATGTTGACGATTTCGTCCTTTACGCTGCAGATTCAGATATTCCACGCCTTCAAACCCGCATTCAGTCCGCCATCGATGCTGCATCCCATTGGGCCACTGCCAATGGCTTCCGTTTCTCCCAGACCAAGTCCTGTGCTGTGTGCTTTACTCGTTCTCGCATCATTCCACACCCGCCACTCTCTCTATGGTATCCCTCTCACCTACCGCGACTCCACAATTTTTCTCGGTCTTGTTTTTGACTGCCGTCTAAACTGGAATGCACATATCGCCTCCCTTAAAACCTCCACTATCTCTCGGCTTCGGTTATTGCAGACCTTGTCACACCTCTCCTGGGGCGCAGACCGAGCTACTCTCCTCCGCCTCCACTCGGTGCTCATCCTTTCCAAACTAGACTATGGTTGCCAGGTATACTCTTCCGCTTCTGCCAGGATTCTTTCGAAACTTAACCCTGTCCATAATTCTGGCCTACGTCTGGCCTTGGGTGCCTTTTGCTCCACTCCTGTTGCCAGCCTTTACGCGGAGGCCAGTGTCCCCCCCCTTATCCACCGCCGCTCCTTGGTTACTGTCAAATCTTATACACGCCTTCTTCAGTCCCCAACACATCCACTCCTCCACCTTCCTGGCCACCTTCGCCACTCATTTCAGTCCCGTCCTAGCCTCCTCCTTCTTTTTACCCTCCGTGTCCACAACCTCCTTCAATCTATTCGTTTCTCTTTCCCCCCTATCCTTCCACTCCGTACTATTTCTTTCCCCCCGTGGCTTCTTCCCGCTCCAGTCGTTTGCCCTACTCTCCTCCCATGTTTTCGTTCGTTCCTGCCTGCAACTCTTCTCCGCTCCCTTCACATTGACCACATGTCCCAACATGCCACCGCTGTGCATGTCTACACAAATGGGTCAAAGGTCTCTATTGGCGTCGACTTTGCTGTTGTATCCACCTCTTCCTCTCTCCAGGGCACTTTACCCCCCATGGCCAGCATTCTCACTGCTGAACTTTACGCCATCCTCCTTGCCCTTGAATCTTCTTTCCATCACCTCTCTTCCTCCTTTGTTGTCTTCTCAGACTCCCTCAGTGTCATCACTTCCCTGCAATCACTCACTCCCTCACATCCAGTTGGTACACAGATCCAGGAATGGCTGTTCCGTTTTTCAACACGTAAAAAAACTGTTCAGTTCTGTTTGGTTCCTGGCCATGTCGACGTTCCAGGTAATGAACGTGCGGACTCCCTCGCTCGCTCTGCTGCCTTGACTCCTGGTAATTCCCCGCAATTCCCATTCCCGCCGTAGACCCTTGCTTCTTTGTTCCGTGATTTATGGCAGTCTTCTTGGGACTTGCAAATCGATAATAAACTCCATGCCATTAAGCCCACCGTCCTCCCATGGCCTCTCTCCACCCACCGGAACCGGCGGTGGGAAACCGCCCTTGCTCGCCTCCGTCTGGGCCACACCGGTATCACCCATGGTCACCTTATGTGCCGTGACCCTCCACCCGTCTGCCCTCGCTGTCGCTGTTCTCTGACTGTCCAATATATTTTCCTTGACTACCCTGATACATACCCCCACCGTCGTGCTGCATTCCCTGTGCTGGCCACCCTGCGACGCCCTCCAGTGCTTACCGATTTCCTGGGAGACTCTCCCACCTTTTCTGCCACTGATATAATGACCTTCCTTACCACCCTTCGTCTCTTACCTCTGATCTAAGTACTCATGACTGTTCCTAGTGCCATATAGCCTTTTAGGCTTGGTGCTGGTACCTTTCATAATTCAATTCAATTCGCAGGACATTAAAATACACACACACACACACACACACACACACACACACACACACACACACACACACACACACACACACACACACACACACACACACACACACAAATATATATATATATATATATATATATATATATATATATATATATATATATTTATATATATATATATATATATATATAAGAAACTGAAAGATTTACATTTAATAACCACCAAAATAAGGAAATCTCATTAGAATCAAGTCCAAATTATCATCCTGAAGTAGATATTTACAAACATGGGTTAAATCCTGTCCCTGCGGTAATAGGTCTTTCATTGTGGGGCAGGCAAGACAATGTTGAAAGAAAGAGGAAGTGGTACAAATATGGGCTACCATTTTTTTTCTCCAAATATCTTTTAGTTTTAACGTCGGTTAAAGAAACTAACATCCGCAATACAAAATATGTTATGTTTACTATACGCTAAGCATGCAACGTCCTTTAATTCTGTAAAATACTTTTTTTTTTTTCAGTAACTCAAAATCAGTGTGTTAAATGGTGGTGCAAATATGGGCTACCTATATTAAATATATTTAATGGAGTATATAAACGGGTTAAAAGTGGAAAAACTGAATGCCACAGGTACCTATAATTAATTACTTTGTCATACACAGCCGTAAGTAATCACAGATGAAAGATAACTTACTCTTTTTCAGTACTGTAATAAAATATTCCCGTATTTGTTATATGAAAACATGTTTAGAAAAAAAAAAGCTTTTAACTTGTAATGATATACAACAGGGACACACACATCCATCCATCTCAGCTCCTGCACATTCACTGTGTGCCCGCAGTGAACACATCATACACTGAACCCACAGTTCACCTCTTTTATTATCAGAAAACTTCCTGTCACAGAAAAGGCAGGCAGCATCTTCATCTCCTGGCTTTTGTGTCCCAACAGGCATTTCTATCTCACTGTCTCACTGTCAACGTTCTGTAAAATACCTTCATGTCCACTGTCTGAATCTTCAGTATATACTTTCCTACCAATTTGGTGTTTCTCTTTATTAGAGTCTTTAGAGTCTTTTCTTTGGTCTGCTATTCCTTGAACCAAAAATCTGACATTTGACTTCTTTAGAGATTCAATTAGTGATTTCTTGTAAAGTTTTCCTGTTATGGGACACGCCCCAGCTCTCTTCCGACCCCAGTTACTCGTCTTCTTTCTGATGGCTGGAGCCCATATTAGCACCTGGTGGGTAGCCCATATTTGCACCTGGTAGGGTAGCCCATATTACCAGCATCAAACCATATTTTAAATATGAGTAGTATCAACAGATGTTTGATATATGCGAATAAAATATATGCTGACTTTAAAGTTCAATTCTTAAACTTATCATTTGACCTTAGAAAGTAAATTAATAAGGTAGCTAATGCATGGAAAAAAATAAGAAAATACCCTTTAAATTTTTTTTTAACACGGTGATAAAAATGATCATGAGCGTCACGCATCTGTCCAGTGGGCTGATCGCCGCCCAACTGAATACAAAAGTTCGTTGCCTTGAAAGTAATGATTCATACGTCTGTATGATTCATAGCTAGAATCTCGTTTGCCCATATTTACACCCTAGCCCATATTTGCACCACTTCCTCTATTGGTGTTCGCTAGGTTGCATAATTTACATGTGGAATAGTGTGGCATATCAACCTGGGAGATCTGCTACACTGGTCAGTAACCTAACCTAATCTGTACACTTGTGACATTGTGTCTACGGACCATGAGTCCATGGCGACGATATTTGTGTGTGGTGTCAATGAAGGCGTCGTAGTGTCGGATGGATACACTGTCAGCACGCTCAGAGATCCTGCGATTCACTATACGGGCATTAACATCTGACACCAGCGTGCACTTGTAGCACCGTAAGGAGAGCGGGACACGTACTGCAGGCAGGTAAGGCCACATGCAGCCGTAGCGAGACCTTCCACGGTATCATTAGCCGTGAGTCCCACATGAGAGAGAGAGAGAGAGAGAGAGAGAGAGAGAGAGAGAGAGAGAGAGAGAGAGAGAGAGAGAGAGAGAGAGAGAAACACTGTAATTTAGATTTTCTAACCGTACACATCAAAACATTTTATGTTGCGGGTTGTCCATAAAGCACCGCATTTTTTATTTATTTATTGGATGATATATTTAACTATTGAATTGTGAAATGTTTTGCTTGAGCATATTAAAGTGTCATTTGTCTGTACGTTATAGAAGAAATGAAGGCGACGTTCCAGAAAGTTTTCGCCAAGCGTCCCTCGGAAGAAATCATCTATGCTCTAAATGGCTGATGTTGAAGGTAAGGAATCCTAAATGCTGGGACGGAGTATTTGTGGTAGCTTCTTTACGTACGTGTGATGTCAGTCCCATCCATGCAGGGCATAGCGGAGCCGTAGAATAGCGCCATGTTAACAAACGAGCCGCGCTAAATTGATATCTGTGCTGATACACAAAAAAATGTGTGCTCTAGACACTTCGAGATCCTTACCACATCTAGAGCACACAACAAAAATTCCATCAACATCAGAATATCGCGCGACTATGATAAAGACGGTCAAACTATTCCATGGCTCTGGGGCGAACCACAACAAGCCTGACCGCACCGTTGAGTCTCATCCCACTGAGAAGCGGCGTTAATAACCCTTGGCCAAACCTACATCGATCCCTCTGATGTCCTAAATGCGACAACCCACCCTTGTTCTCGTTGTTGCAGTTTTCGAATCATACCGCCTTAACAGTTTTTGGATTTACCACGAGTTAAGTAAGCACTAAAGCAGTGGTTCTTAACCTGGGGGCGCGCCCCCCTAGGGGGGCGTAAGTGATTTCCAGGGGGGGCGCGAGCCTCAGGTGAAAAGTATACATTTTTTCAGTTATGTGCTATTTTCTTGACAAGAGCGTGGGGCAGTACTGTAAAAATAAGTTTATGAAATAATGCAGAAGTGTTGTCGTTACTAATTCTTGTTTTCAAAAGTCTCCCAAGCATACCATTTTCCGTTTACATTGACCCCCCTCTGATTGAGTGAAAAGAGCAAGAAGAGCCATAACATTGGAGTGTGTCTCATAAAACCAAGTATACTCTGTGCAGCAGAACTCGTGCTATGGAAAGATAGTACAAACAAGCTTTCCCAAATTTCTCTGTCAGACGATACAGTCAAGAAAAGGATCGATGAATTGTCTCAAGATATCACAGATCAAACTCTCGACCAAGTAAGAGCCTCCCCTGTTTTTGCCATCCAGTGTGATGAAACGACTGATATCGCTCAGTGTTCTCAGTTACTGATGTGTGCTCGTTTCATGTCAGGCAACAATATAAAAGAGGAAATTCTATTATGTCACCCCATGGAAGGTTGCACAACAGCAGAAGCTATTTTTCATAATTCATCTAACTTTTTTCAGGAAAATAAACTTTCTTGGGACTCGCTGGTAGGCGTATGTACTGATGGAGCTCCAGCCATGCTTGGTCTGCAGTCTGGGTTCGTCACAAAGGTGAAAGAAAAAAATCCCTCAGTAATGAGTACACACTGCATACTTCATCGTGAAGCCTTAGCATCCAGAACTTTGCCTGCTGAAATGAGGGATGTCCTGAACGTGGCTATCAAGGTAGTCAACTTCATCAAAGCTGGAGCCTTAAACAGTCGTCTCTTCAAACTGCTGTGTAAGGATATGGAATCCGAACATGAAGCCTTGCTTTTTCACACAAACGTACGATGGCTATCAAAAGGGAACATGCTTGGACGGCTTTATGAGCTACGACAAGTAGCAATATTTCTAGATTCAGAGCAGAAGGCAAACCTTCATGACAAACTCCAGTCTAAAGGCTTTCAAATAACTAGCTTACCTGGTGGACGTTTTTGAAGCATTGAATGCTGTGAACCTTAAACTACAAGGGAAAAACATCAACATCATCATGCATCATGACACCATTCGAGCCTTCATGGCCAAACTCGACCTCTGGAAATGTCGAATTCAGCAGGGAAATACAGCCAGTTTTAGGAACTTGGATTCTGCTGTCGCTCACAGTAACCTTGACTCTGAGTTAAAGAAACAAATAATCACTCATCTAAGTGACTTGAAAGCAAAATTCATCAGATACTTCCCAAATATAGACGAGAAGCGTGAAGCCTGGAAATTCATCAAGAACCCATTTCAATGTGAGGTAGCTGATGTTGTCCAGGAGTTCCTCGAGTTGAAGTTAAACTCCTCAGGTAAAGACTTCAAAGATATGGATTTGGAGACGTTCTGGGTCAAGTATCTTCCTGTTTACCCTTTGATCTCACATCAGGCTCTTCGGATTCTAACAATGTTTGGATCCATGTATCTGTGAACCTGCATTTTCCACGTTCGCTGCTATCAAAACCAAGTATATAAACCGCCTGAACGTTGAAGGGGATTTACGTTGTGCACTCTCAAGCATTCGACCACGTATTCAAGATCTGGTAGCTAAGAAGCAGTGTCAAATATCTCAATAACCATGTATTCAAGATCTGGTAGCTAGCTAAGAAGCCGTTCCAAATACCTCATTAACCATGTATTCAAAATCTGTTAGCATTAAAACATTGGTGTCATATCTCACTAATGTGTAATTTTTTTTATAAATCTGAGTAAAATTTGTCTTCTGTTAGCATTAAAACATTGGTGTCATATCTCACTAATGTGTAATTCATGCATAGTAAATGGACCCAAATTTTTTTTTTTTAAATCTGAGTAAAATTTGTCTATAGATACAAGGGGGGCGTGGAGGGAAAGAGCAGCTCCTAGATGGGGCGTGGTAGTAGAAAGGTCGAGAACCACTGCACTAAAGCATCACCTGTGAGTAATTCGATAAACTGCATCTTCTCTACCCTTGTGTTCCCTTCCTGGCTCCTGAGGATTATTATTATATAGGGTTGAAGAACTTAGAAATTTCATGGTTCCATTATTGCACTTTTTTTTTGAGTGTTAAAGATTGCACGGTAGGGGAGGAGGTGAACACTTGCTGCAGACAGCAGATCCACCCCAAGTGTCCCCAACCACATATTTAGCCGACTTGGGAAGGTTTAAGGAAATTAGCAGATTTCTGTTGGTCACTTTACTAAGATGCTATTAGGAACACTGATACGCGCCGAGGACGTGAACGAGGGCCCCGAGTGCGTGGCTGGCTCACACGCCGCTCGCGGGACTCACGTTCAGCCCGATTACAAAATTTGTGAAGCATGATTGCCTAAAATAGTAACCACAGAACTTTCGTATAGACAAAAATAATCACATTACCCTACATTAAAATTAGTTAAAAAATATGCACAGAAGTCTACTTAAAAAATATGCACAGAAGTCTACTTAAAAAATATACACAGAAGTCTACCATTTATAATACATTGCTAGAAAGCATGCGAGAAAAAGCCAACAGCCTTTAATAAGGATTTTGACATGCACAGAAGTCTACTTAAAAAATATACACAGAAGTCTACCATTTATAATACATTGCTAGGAAGCATGCGAGAAAAAGCCAACAGCCTTTAATAAGGATTTTGACAAACTAGGACTTAACTACAAAGTGCTGCTTACTCCAAGGAAGGCGCAAAGCAGGCGCAAAGCAGTTTTTGGTGATTTAGTTTTTGGTGATTTAGCATTTTTTATTGCATTGTCTGTCACCCGCGAGTCCCACGTCATTCCTGGACCGGCCGAGGAGCGAGGCGGGACGCGGCAGGACACTGTCGAGCACGTCTCCGGTCGTGCACCTTTCGGAGACGTGCTCGACCGAGATCATTCTGACGACCAGTGGTTTGCTACGGCGAGTAAAGTGGCCAAGAGGACAGTTTATCCCGAGCTAAGGCGAGTGAGAAGATTCATTCATTCCAATTTGCGGAGCTTGTCTTAGTTCGGCGATTCGTCCAGGTGGAGAACGAAGACTTTGAAGGAAATTCACCTCTTCCTGCCTCGGGCTAGTCCTTCACCGTTTTCGCCCTTCGCCTTATTAATGGATTTTCCACAGTCCTGTACCGGATTGTTGTGCCAATGGAGGCGGCAGGAAGGGAACGAGGCGGTGGCAGTGGTGGTGCAGTAGGAATTTTTCGGGCAGTTTGCAAATAACCACAGTTGCGAGTCACGCACCGCTTACAGCCCAATACAAGGTGGGCACACAAGTAACCTGTGGAAGAGTCAAGGAGTATCAATTATTAGTTCACGCACAATGACGTTGACAACGGTGGACCCGTTAGTGTAAAACTTCACACTGTACCGTGCTTGGTAGTGACGTACTTCCGTACAGTAGCGAGTAAGTTAATCTGCCTCCGTACAGTAGCGAGTAAGTTAATCTGCCTTCGCAAGGACAGTGTGCTCAGATTATTAGGGCTGTTACTTCACAAATGTCACTTAGTTCCTACACAATGTAAAATGGTAAATAGTATAGTCTAAACGAAGACTTCGACATTGGAAACTTACCAGAAATCCTTAATCCTATTGCAACGAATCCAAGGAAGAGTAGCAGGAGGAGGGCGAATGTAAAGCCAGATTTAATGGCGAAGCTTGCCGCCTTTACTCTTGCAAGGTAGATCTCTTCGGTAATGTCGGCTTCGTCGGTATATTCAACTTGTTCATCAGAGAAGTACACACACTCGACATCCAGTTCTTCGTTGGAGGTGTCAAAACTTTGGATTCTAAAATTCCCACGTTCCAGACCACCGCCCTTGTAAAAGTCACTTCCATTGAAGTAGAAATTCATGGTATCCAGTGTAAAGTGTAACCCTGCAAGTGTTGAGTTCAGGTCCATTGCGACGGGCACCTATTCACGTCTGAAGAAAAGGGAAAAAAATGGTAGGTATGTAAAGTTACTGTTGACAAAACTAACCCCGACAAGCACGACTTAAATTATGGCAAAAACCTCACCGAAATAGAATTATGGCAAGAACCTCACCGAAATAGAATTATGGCAAGAACCTCACCGAAATAGAATTATGGCAAGAACCTCACCGAAATAGAATTATGGCAAGAACCTCACCGAAATAGCAACTACAACTCATTACGACTACAATCCATTAAGTCAACTACAATAATAAGGTGCATCCAAGTTATATAAGGGCAATGGTTATCAAGTTTAAACATGTGGCCAGCGATGCACCCCAAGAATAAAAATTCTAAAGACATAGTTCAAAATGTAAAAAAAATGCCGATTTAAAAACTAGTTTGCTAGACTTCATTACAAGAATTATTAGTCCCACAAAAACTCATTACGCGAGGCTATAATACGGAAAAGGTTGTCCCAACTCAGAATTAAACGATTTTTTTTTAATTATGTCAATGGAATAAGAAAAATGTCAATCTGAAGTGCAGGAGCAAACTAAAAATTTTCAAGACTAACAGACTGACCAAACTCTCACACCTTCCCTCGCAAACAAACCGTCAGTAAAAAACCTCCACATGGACCAAGGTACTTACCCCTCCGGTGGCCTGCCGCTGTATGAACCTGATATGAAGGCTGCCAACCTCTACAACACACACACACACACACACACACACACACACACACACACACACACACGGTTCAGTTCCTACGAAGATTCGAATGAACCCAAATGCGATTCATCTGTCAGCGAAGAGATGAGAAGTTCCTTGTTTAACGTGAGAGAGAGAGAGAGAGAGAGAGAGAGAGAGAGAGAGAGAGAGAGAGAGAGAGAGAGATTCCACAGGTGATTCGCATCTCGAAATTGAGCAGAAAAATCGTTCCAGTCGAGCATGGACGAAGAAACGTATTCCCAGAACCAGTACTCTTGACACAAGCTTTCGAGGATAAAGGTCAGAGGTCGGAGCTCCAAAAAAGAGGTGAAGACAATCAAGAGCGACATATAGCCGCTCCAGGCACTCGACAACGCCTCCTACGCTTCCTTATATTACTAAAGTTTATTCATGTTTGTTGTCAGCTGAGGTGGAATAGACTCTAGAAGTGGTTATTGCCTCACTTGTGGAAGGTGGAGCGAATTGCATCGTTTTTACCCTGTGGCAGCGTGGTTGTTTATGATTACAGCCTCAAACATAGGCTATTAATCAAGTTATTTACTATTTTTTTTCTAATTATAAAAAGTCAAAGTAATAAACAATAATATAATCACTTGGAAAGGAGAGAAAAGAAAAATATCGGATAAAAGATTCTACTCTGATTCAAGACACAGCCAAGTTTGATCCAAGGTATCGTTTTTTTTTATGAATAACCGAAGCTGTTCATGATGGTGCGAGGAAAGGTTAGGCCACACGAAGGAACAGATATATGAGTGAAAAAAAAAAAGTATTAATGGAGTGGGCTTTTTTTTTTTTTTTTTTTTTGAGAGGAATTTAAATTAAAAAATAATCAATGTGTACCAGGCTGGGAAGACATCGTTAGAGTGCGGAGGGAGTAAAGTTGGGGCATACGCTACAGCTGCGCGTGGCCTCCGTGCTCATCTCCGTCGCATTAGCAGGGAGGGAGTATTAATAGCACCAGCAGTAGTAGAAGTATCAGCAGCAGCAATAGCGGTAGTAGTAGTAGTAGTAGTAAACTACTACAAGTTACTGTCAGATAGTCGTAATAGCGAGAAAAAAAAGTAGCATTTTAAAGTGGAAAAGTAAAACGGGTAAAATCAACCAAAAAAAAAAAAAAAAAGATATATGAGAAGCAACGACAACGACGACATCAACTCCTCATTGCCGACCTAATGAACGATCTGCCAGTGAGCCGTGTGGCGGGGTACGCCACAACGCTGCCGGGCTCTGGCCAGCCATAGACCATGTGGGCATAGGCTGGACCTTGGGCTGGATACGCCCTTAAAGCGATGCCGATGCTCGTGTCGCATTTTTCTTCTATGCTTGAGAACATAATCAGTCTGAAAAATATGATATGCTTCAGTCTTATTTTTACCCGAATAGACCATTCATTTAAAACTTTGTGGTTCAAAAGTTGGAATGATTTTTCCTTTACAACTACTGAATATGTCTAGACATGTATATTAAATATGTATGTTTTTTCAAGCACCTATTACACAGAAGTACTTGCAAATTGTTTTTTCTTAGAGTTTCCTCCGCCAGGCAGAGGTAACCATTCTACCAAAGCAAATTCAACATGTCCCCGAATTAGAGTGACAGCATCACCGGTAGAGACACGAAACGGTGTACGACTCGTGGTGTGGAGGCCAGCATCGCCGGACTCGAGTTTCTCTGGCAGGCACGAGTTGGGCGTCATTAGTTTAATAAAACACTTTTCGTCAGCTCTTAAATTATGCAGCTAGTGCTTGTTTTTTATATACAAGTGTCAATTCTTAAATAATGGTCAATTAAAAGAGGTAAATCAATATCACGATGTTTATAATGTACTTTATTGGCAAAAATTACAGACGAACACTTTAGACATAGTTCAAATTATCCTAGGACTCACTTTACCTCATTTATATTAGGAACCAATTACCTCAGTCATGTTAGTAAGCAATTACGTACAAAACATTTTAGCCTGAACTCGAGGCGGCAGTTACAAAGGTGTAGCATTACAAACTACTTTGAGGTTAATATCCTAAACCAAGTTTCATTGAAGGGAAAGCTTAGCGATTAGTTAATTGGTAAAATATCACAAAAATAGCAAAGGGAGTAATTTGAACTAGTCTTTACAATTTGGACAACCCTGAAGATCCTAAATTTTTTTTTTCTTTTTTGGTGAAAAAGTTTGATAGAATACTGATCACCAGTTAAACGAAAATTTAAATAAGCTAAGATATATTCAAAGTAACTTCACCTACGGATTAGTAGTTTAATAAAATGCATATCTTAAAATGCATATTTTTAAGCATTTTAAGTAAATCTTATTTATGATGCACATCTTGAGCCATTTTAAGTGCATCTTTTATAATGGGAAACTTGTGAAACCTTTGCAGATAGTCTAATAAAACCATGGACTCACGAAAACGGCTTTATTAATATTTACTACGTAAAAAAATCTGTTAATTTCTGTTAAGGATTAAAACTACTTAAATTTGAATATAGATTAAGATTATCATAAGAACGTCAGGTCCGTAAAGTGCGTGTTTTATGTTAATTTTGTTCAGGAAAATCTTGCTTTGATTATCTTTGTATATCGTATGTGTAGCTTTTTTCCAAACCACTTGAAGTGTCAAGCCTTAATGTGATTTTAAGATTCGCATTAGATCCGTGGTTTTAAGATTTAAAATCGATGTTTAAGTTACTCCAAAAGCAATAAAAATTAAGTAAAATGAATGACACTAAAGTTGAAGAAGCATCTGGCCGTCAGAGACAAACAAGAAACAGAGGCAGAAAGATGCGAGAACAGGCGCCCGTCACCTCCCCGCCCTCCATCACGTCACCAGCCCCAGGACGAAGGTCACGTAGTTTCAAGATTAAAAATCGATGTGCAAGTTACTCTAAAAGCAGTTAAAATTGAAATAAAAGGACTAGCTTCTTACTAAAGAACAGCGTTAATGGGACATGTGCCCACCAACCTCCATCACGGTCACCAACAATCAGAGGGCGCCAGACGGGGGAGGGCCACGTCAAAGCTGTTGACGTTATTCCTGTCCGTTGCTGGACTCCCGCCCAGCCCTTCGCAGATACGAGATGTCCGGCATGTCAGGGAGATGGCGACTATGGTTTCTAAAGAGGTCTGGCACTGGCAGGGCGTAGCATAGAGAGGTAGGACAAGCGTTGGGGTGAAGCATTCGAAGCGTCTGCATGCGTACCCTCCAGTGCTAATGTCGATCGGAGAACAGAGAACAGCTCTTCTACTTCAACAGCGTTCTGAATCCCGTTGCCTGTAAAGTTTCACATGATTATGAGGAGCGGGAGGAGGTTCGGTATACATGTCGTCAAACATCAGTGACCCACCGTTCATACATACCTGCGTTCATTATTTCCTGCACCACGGGATCAACATCGTCCACGGCTGCCACATCCGTTCAATGATCCCACGATGCGCCTTTCGGGCTAATCGGTCCTGCTTCAAGTTCATGTACTTCCACCCTGAAACACTAGGTAGATTAGAGGCGCACCTATACAACACCTCGACGCCTGCTAACTTTTTATATACAAGTGTTACACCCGAGGATCGAGGGAAAGCTAAGAACGGAAGCAACACCTGCCCAACATTTTAAAATGAGCCTGGTACTTGTATACAATGTTAGTCCAGATTTACTGAATTTGTCAGTGTAACATTCGTACCTTTGTCCACTTAACTGTACATTAGTCATACTTACAGAACTGCAGCATATGTAAGTGTGGTGCGAGTAAGCGTAACTATTCTTGGTCCACGCGGTGATGCAACTGGGGGGGTTTAGGTCTGTACAGAGACAGAGGAGACCTGGTGGATACGGTTGCGCTGGATGGAGATACGAGGATATGTAGTGGAAGGTGTTGGGGAAGTGGCCGTGGAGAGGAAGGTTGTTACTCGAATGTTTTTACAAAGTTCGGTGTGGGAAGTTTGAGAGGCCAAGAGAATGCAAGGCGAAAGGTCGGCGTAGAATGCCAAAGTATTCCTGCTGGTGTTTGGCGCACAAAGTCCAGGGAGGGCGTTTGTGAGTGACATTGCTTCAGTCACATCTCCGCTGGTAGGGTCGGTAACAGTAGTCACGAAAGTCTGCCATGTTTCACAGGTGGCGTTCAAATAGCTTGATGAACGCTCGCAAACCACTAGCGTACCAGCAGCGTCTCCTGAAGCTGATAATTGTACTCCCAACGTCAGAAGTGGAATCAAGGTAATCGCCAAGAACATAAACACCATTTTCCTGACCGGGTTAACAGCGGTGTTGGCAAATAGATTAATTGGCTCGCTAATGAACTGGCGTCCCATCATGAGTTTTTTTCCGAAAAATCAGTCTTAGTCTAACGCTCCCGTCACTGTTAATTTAAATGTCTTCTCACATCCACTGTTACGTATTACTTCCATCCAACTCTTCTGTCCCGCCCTACTGTCACTGGTGTTTAGGTCGCTGCTGACCAGCGATACCCCGCACCCAAGAAGGCCCAGGCAGGAATCGCAGGTATCAAGTGCAGACCTTCCGGCCTCTCCTATGCCAGAAAACGTTTCGAGCTTAGTTGAAAATCCGGCCAGTAGATGGGAGTGGGCGCCGAGCTCAGAGAAGTTTCGTGTGACGTCACGCCAATCCATGACATCACGGCCGCGGTGCATTATGGGTTGGCGGGATCAGCTAATTCTTGTTTGAGGTTTATTGGCCACTGGCTTGACGGGCCTCAAGTTTCCAGCCTCATTTTGTTGTGTTCTCGGCACGTACTGGTGGCCCGTCTGAGGACAGAAATGCCACATCTTTGCTGCGTTGTTGGGTGTGGTAATAAGTCTGATAAACACCAAAGTTTATCGCTTTACCGCGTGCCTAAAATACCAACGCGGCAGGGTGAGCGGGAGTGAGTTAATCGCTCAAAGAAGAAGTCTATGGTTAGCGAGCATCTCCAGAGCCCAGACTTCAAGCCCTGAACACTGGAGAGTCTGTGGAAAGCACTTCATGACATGTAGGAATGGTGTTTCAGTCATACACAATAACGAGTAGAGACAGTGTTTCCTCAGTCCTTGTGAGTGCTTCCAGTGTCAACATATAACACACCTGCAGATTCAGATAGTTTATTCCAGTGGTGTCAAGCAAAGATCAGTGACTTTGCACGACAGTGAAGTGAATTTTCACTTGTTTGTCAAGTTATTTAGCCTTTATTAAGAGTTCATTCCTCATGACTATGGTACCTACTTGTATGGTAGGTATGAGTGATGAAGTTGGAAAGTTTCGTTTAGTCGGCGCAACATCTGTGGTCATATGCCGGAGAGAGACAGAAGGGGAAGGAATTATAGAAGGGAACAGATCCCAAGAGACGGGACACAACCCCCGATTAATACCTGGTACCCACTCAGTGCTGGGTGGACAGGGGCGTAGGGTATCGGAAAAGCCGCCCAATTTTTTCCACTCCGCCCGGGAATCGAACCCGGGCTCTCTCGGTTGTGAGCCGAGTGTGCTAACCACTGCACCACGAAGCCCCCGTATGAGTGATGAAGAATGTTGACACTTTGATACATTAAATATTATTAGATATGTTGCCAGCATCATTGTTCAAGTATTAGTTACTGTTAGATATGTTGACAACGCTTTGTGAATATCCAACCCCCAACTAAAAGTGGGTTAGCTTGTGTGGTAGGTAGTTACAAGTGCAGATGAGTGTTGGCACTCTCTGAAGCATCACTTATTGTTAAATATGTAGATAAAGTCTTTGTTGAAGCACTATGTAGTCATTGTTAGGTATGTAGACAGTGCGTATCTTTGTGAAAGCCATTTCTTCCTCTAATGCTTGCCTTGGTTTCCACGTAAAGCTGCCGTATTTTAGGGCAACTAAGCCTGATTTAAGTGACCATCCTCTCATAATAAGTCCTGTCCAGCAGAGAGCGAAAAATAATATTAGGAGTATATACTCCATTTACTATGATTCCCCAACGAGGCACGGTCTCTTACTCACTCACTGGTCCCCCAGCAAGGATAGACTGTCACACGTGGCGGCCATGTTTACTTCGTGACGTCATGAAAACGTCACAAGATCACGTGAGTGAAAATACTCTATTAGGTGTACTCGGTGCATTTTATAAAGAATGTGTTTGTTTCATGCGTATTGGACAGTTTCGTTGCAAATTTACAACATTCACACGTGACGACAGCCTCCAGTAACGACCGATCCTTCCCCCTCACCCCCGCACCACAAGGAGATGCATACAACCAAAATAAACAACATAAGTGAGCTGCTGTGTGAAAATGTTAATGCACGGAAAGTCGATAATTTTTTAAAGTAAACAAAACTTGATGAAAGAGAATGAGCGGGGAAACACTGTGCTAAGGGGAAGGAGGGGGGTGAAAACTGAACTGGGGAGTTTTGACAACGCAGGAAAATAAATGAAGCAAGAGCATTGGAACAACTAGTCTTAAATAATGATGAATAGTATAGTACATTTCTGGTGCACATTGCATGGATAGTTTTGCGGCAATCCAATAGTTATGAAAAAATTACTTCAGCCGCCCCATCTTCCGTGTGGTGCTGCGGCCGGTGCGTCCAGCCGTTCATCCGCAGGCCGCGATTCGAAGCCGGACAAAGCCAACTGCCAAGCTCCTTCACGGTCGTTATGTACATAGTCGGTTGATGTCCAGTGAAATAAGTAAAAGCTAACTACGCGGCGGACAATAATAAATAGAGGAAGATAAACCTCTTATTCCAAAGAGTATCATCGCCTGCAATATTAGCCACTTTATCGTATTTCATTTGACCACCTCCCAGACCCCTCCGGATACCTACTTCAACATACGTGGTCTGAACTGAACCACCTCCAAAAAACACTCGCTGCCCGCTGGAAGCTCTAACGGTCTGCCCTCAAAGCTTGGGCTGGTTTCTCCTCATGGTCGTCTTATGATGACTCGACGACCAGATGTTTATGAATTTTATGAAAAATATCAGTGACAAAGCGTCTACATTTCCTATGTGGGCCTTTACAATGTATCATGGATCATTTGAAAGATATGTTTTTGCTAAAAAAAAATAAAAAAAACGAAATTTTACTTTAGACAAATCGCTTTTATTTTTTTTAATATACATGATCCAATTTCTGTCGGCATTTAGTTAGCCTCCTTCATTAAACATGAGCAGCATGTAGAGTACAAATTTCGTGGGGAACATTGAAATCCCCTTAAGAAACTCATTAAAATGTGCCACGAACTTTGCTAAAAAGCTTTTGACACGATTGCCTACTGACTTGTATTTTCATTCATCTGCAAGTCTTATTTACACATGTAGGTTTGTTTCCCAAAAGTGACCCTTTGTGTGTGTGTGTGTGTGTGTGTGTGTGTGTGTGTGTGTGTGTGTGTGCGCGCGCGCGCATATCTTCTAATACCAGGAAAACTGTCAGAAGCGGTCACGCTGCTCCTACTGCTCCTGATCCAAAGGTAACGCCACAATGCCACACATTCTAACAAGCGTTTGACACTGCCTCCCTTTCACTGCTAATACACCCGTCAAGTTACCTGTTAACATTGGATCTGTGTCCTCAGATTACATTGGCGGCATGGCTACATTGATCACTCCCTCACTTTGTTGCCCTCGTACGGATTTTTATCCTTTAGATATGGAGCGGATCTTCCACATGTGTTCCTCAGGGAATTATTTAAATTACTTGGGGATATTTTTTTCAGTTAGATGCAGTACATTTTCATGCTCACAAGGTAACATTAGTAGTAAGTTTAGCTATATGTTTGTGTTCAGTCGTAGATAGGAGAAAAGCGGTTCCAGAAATTGCCACAGAAAAGTTGTTCCAGAAATTGCCACAGGTATGAACTACAGTAATAAGGTGTGCAGCGTGGCAGCGGTACAGACAGACATGAAATAAAAAATATTGATTACCAAACACGTGTATTCAGGGTGGATTTTGATAGATGATTTAACGCGGTTAGTCGCACTACGGAACTGGTAGTCATTACTTTTCATTACCGCCGTGGATATATTACTTTACCTAATTGTTTGAATCAAGTGCTCGTGTTTGTCCTTCCCATCTAATAAGTATAAAGACGAAGAGTACCCGAGATACGATACAGCCAGTGTTCAAACGAATTATCCTGTTGTGGAAGACCCGAGCACACCCCACTGGTCGAATGCCAGCCATGGAGACGAGGAAACGAGAGTATACCATTCCTCAAACCGCAACAACCATTACAAAGTTTACCTATAAAATTATGTACCGAAAAGGTCAACAAAACTTTTAGCAACATTAGAAACATTTAATAAACTTTAATTTGAATTTAGAACACTATACAATTTTATGGATCTGCAACTCCGCGTGCCTCCTCCACGCGCCGCCGAGGACCATAGCTATATTACTTGGGTTGTTCATCTTCACCTTTATCTTCAGTTACCGGCGCCCCTTCTCCTTCGTCCGTCCCGTCGGCGGCCACCTTCTTACGGTGACGCACAGAACCTTCCTCGTCTTCACCTTCACTCGAACTTGAACTTGAACTTGAACTTTTACCATCTCCTTCTTTCTCTCCCTTAGTTTTTCTATCATCTTTCGCCTCAGCGTTCTCCCCCTCTCTTCCTGAGGCCGAGGCTTCATCTCTCTCATTAGATTTCACCGCGTCGCTGGTTTTGCTCTCCTCGTCATCTGCTGACCCGCTGCTTCCTTCGCCATCCTTGACAGATTCTTCGCCCTGATGGTCGTAGACGCTCATAAGGATAGGATCTGGAACGCTGCCGCTGACAGGATCTGGAACGCTGTCGCTGACAGGATCTGAAACCCTGCCGCGGAACCCCCAGGGGCAGCACCGCCTAAGGTAATCCTCCATTTGAGATCTGGAACTGCCTGAAAAATATGGATTGACGTTTTAGGATATCTCATGATAGATCCAGTATGACCACTTTCACTTTTATCAGATACCTTACAAAGATGAACTATGCACACTTACTTTTTAAAAACATTACGATGCCCATGGACAAACCAGCGATGAAAAAAAGCAGAGACACGAAGCCCATATAGACATAGATAATTGTGAATTGTTCCGCGATATTCTCCTCATAGACCTCCCTGGTGGAACCGTCCAAGACTGACATAAGGTCTCCCAGCGCCTCGGAAGAGACCTGTGCCCGCGTCACCGTGGCGACGTAGCCAGCGTCCTCCAGATCGTGATCCCCGTCAGTATCGACATCAATAATGAACCTCTTCACCATGATTGCAGGGCAGAAACAGTGGCGATGGAGGGAGCGATAGAAAGACCGTCGCAGGTGAAGGCCTGTAAGGCAGCAGCGAGAGTGTTGACCCTTGTGTTGGAGGAGCTCCTTCACCTCAACCTAATGACTTCAGCTTGTCCGGTCCTTCGTGCACGTTGTTTCCCTCGCCCGCCGCCAGGGACACCGAAGCAAGACCTCAGCCTCAGTTGCTGTTTCTGAGGCTCTGAAGCAGTTATAATGAGTGATTGATTTAGTTATTTATTCATCATATGTTTTGCTTCCTTACAAGTCCTGTTGTTTTGACGGTCTGGATCATATAGTCTTTCGACTAACTTGAGCCCTGTGGCTTGGCCCGGGAAACTTCCCATTGTTTACACATCTAGCGATGACCTGCGCATGGCGATCTGTCTCACTGTTAGTCTGTACGTTATCTATTTATGGAAAAAAAAAAAAAAATATATATATATATATATATATATATATATATATATATATATATATATATATATATATATATATATATATATTCATAATACGACTGCATGGTGTTATGAATGGCTTGGAAATCGAGGAAAAGACAACTACTCTGTAAACCTTCCATTTCACTTGGCAACGTGGCTCATGCGATGGTGCCGCACCAATCACCCTTCCGCCACCATTGAAGACTCACGCAGGTCTCACTCTCGCGTCCTGCACAGCCAAGCAAAAGATATTATATATAACGTAAAATCGTAAATGAGAGAGAGAGAGAGAGAGAGAGAGAGAGAGAGAGAGAGAGAGATTGATAGACGCTCACGCCGATCAGGGTCTGGTTCAGTCATCCCTCAGGCCTATGATGACATTTTCTTATCATTTTATTGGCATATTACGAAAGTTTTCCCAAGAGATCACCAAAACCATTATATACTTGACTCATGAATTCTTTGTTGTACGTATTTAGTAATTTTCTTGTTACGAAGGTTTCCATATACTTTTATTTCATGAAACCACAGTTTGTAACGTCATTATTTTATCAAGGGCTGTGTGATAATTTTTTACTGTTAATATTTCAAGCGTGGTTTCTTAATACGTAACCTGTGCATCCCAGAAAACCGCAAGCATGTGCATGTCGTATTATTCTATCTGTGCTCCACATAATCAAAAGCGTGATACCTGCTATTTTCATGTCTAAACTGTGCATCTCGGAATAACGTAACTCCATGAGAATCTCGTAATGCTCTGAAGGGTTAAACACTTCTCATCACCTTGATTATAAGTACCTATCTATACCTTAAATGTACATGTCGTAGACCTAACTTGTGCATCTTCAAATGACTCGGCTGTGTGTATCTCCTTTTGATTATTTGTTAACCTTGTTGTGCGTCTTAAAAAAGTTCCATCTGTGAGAATATCGTGTTGCCTAGGCCTGTGTAGTTATTATCTCCAAGAGCAACGAAGTGGGGTAATAGCTCGTTATCGCAGTGCCTCAGCCATGTTTTTCAATGCCTCTACTTTGCCTCTTGTAATTACCTCCACCAATGGCAGATTCAGAGAGCGGAAAATAAAGTCGAAAAAAGTGCACGATGAACGCTTTCTTCGGCTGGTCAGGTCCTCGGCGATGCTGCAGGTTGAGGGCAGCCTTTCAACGAAGACGTAATACACGTGATTTTTTTGTACATGCGATAAAACTATATTTGTTTATTGTGGTTTTATTTTGAGGGACACACTGCCAGTACACTGCAATTTTCAGTTTATATGTGGTGCAGTACTTTTCTATAATGCGTCTGGTTTACATCACCTGAACATAGGCAAAAAAACGGAGAAACAGTAAGCAAACGATGGAGAAAAGAGTGACGGAGAGAAAAAAGTTAACATTGTAGTAGAGTGGGGCGAAAGCGATGAAGAAAAATCGAGAAAAGGGAGTTCAGCAAGCGATTGAGAATAGTTAAAAGTTTACAAATAATGTTAAAAGCATTCTAAAACATGCAAGCACTTTCGTCTAAAACTCATACGATCAGAACCAGACTGAATAAAACAAAACGCCGAAATAAAACATTTGGTGATAAAATGAACTCCTTGAGGCATCCCATCAGTGCGCCGCGCAGCCACTTGTGTCGGGCGAGGGTGACGCGCCGAGCAGCCTGGAGGTGCTTCCGGAGTGTCTGGTGTCCCTTCGTCTCTGCCATCACTGACTGTAGGGAATACAAAGGATGGTTAGTGACACTGGGAAAACACACACACACACACACACACAAAGAAATATAGCTTCCTGCAAATAAACATAGAGGTTTGGAACAGACTAAGTGTGAATGTAGTATCGGCAAAGAGTGGGCATAACTTTAAAACTGGACAAATACAGATATGGAGACGGGACCACACGAGCGTAAGCCCAGGCCCTGTAAAACTACAACTAGGTAAATAAACACGCACCTCTGAATTGTCTCCGAGACTGATGCAAAGTTCACTCTGAAGACTTGGGTAATCCAGACGACCATTATGGCCCAGGCGATGATCAGAAGGATGAGGATCGGCAGCAGCAGCCACCAGTGCCTCCGCGGGTGTGGTTCCTCAAAGTCTTTCTCATTCATGTCGACACACTGCTAAAAGCCCTTACGTCACCCTTGCTGAACCTAAGGTAGAGCTGGGACAGGCTGGTCTTCGAGTGATCACGTGTATGTTGCAAGTAAAGGTGCATGGTCCGTTTATTCCTCAAAGCGCCTCTTCGTCCCTAAAAGAGAATTCTGGATTTTTGGTTCGTGTGTCATCTTCTGGTTTCGAAGGATTGTCTGTATGCTTAAGCAGGAATTACGAGAAAACCTGTGTACCACTGGAACGGAACTTATTAATACTCTACTCTTATGATTTCTCAGGAAATACTTTTTTATTCATTTAAATTTTTCTTATCTCCGCGTCCATTAAGGTTATTTGTTGTTACACGAAGAGCGAACTCAGTACTATTTTGCATGTGGTAAAAGTTATGATTGCGAATTTGTTACACTTCGTATTTTTAGCTTCTATAAATGACTCGCTTCTGCTGTGTGGCTTCAAACATGTTAACGAGTAAAACTATTTATTCTTATCCTTGCTAGCATGGTTGTATTTATTGATCTTCCTCTGCTTTGCTCCTTTTATCAGGAATACTTTACAAAATCATAATTTGAAATTTGTTCATATTGAAATTTGACCGATTACCACTTACTTCCATTTTTTAGTATCACATGAGGAGCCGTACAATTGGAATGGAGAACGTCAGTCTACAGCTTCGGTCATAAAAATAAAATCGATGTATTAAATTAGTAACCATATAAGAAAATTCAGGTGGAAACCATCGTCACAAATCTTTCACGAGCACAAAACAATAAAAGATTACACAAACATCAGCTTCTTATCGTTGTTACAGAACTTGTCAGCCTCGTCTTGAAAGAACCTAAACTTCTTTAAAAAAAAATACTTTTTTCAGTCCAAAAATAAAAACCTGAATTTTAAAAAGCTTTAACACACACACACACACACACACACACACACACACACACACACACACACACACACACACACACACGCACACGCACTCAAGTTACTACCCAGTCAGCATTCTCCAGCTGGTTAACATTGTGATTAGCGTCAAAACTAAGATCTATCTCCTTTACGGACGAGGCTTCTTCATTCCCGCCCGTGCAAGTGTAGAAACTATCATGGTCAGACTCGAGGTCGGCCGAGTCACTCTCCGCACTCTCATGGTTGAAGGGGTTGTAGCTGCGGAGCCCGCTTGATTTCAAGCCTCCGAAGTCAAGATTATCAAGGGGAATGATGGGCGTCGGAGGAGGAGAAATGCAAGTGCTCGATTCTGTGAGGAGAGTAGTGGTGATGCTCTGCGCCAATGCGGGATCCTCTGGACACTCTTGAATCACTTGAAGTGGGAAAACATTAGAACAAGGGTTACTCGGGCTGTTAAGTGGACCGAGTTCGATCATCTCTCGTGGCGCACACTCGAAGGTGCCAGGGCGCGTAGGATTAAGTTCGACTTGCTTGCCTGCCTCTGACGATTCTTCGAAGTAGGTTGTGTCACTGTACCGCGTGGCGGAAAATGCTCTCTCGGGCGAGGTGTCTGTGTCTACGAGGGTTCCAGCAGAGTCGTCTAGCTGATCGGTTGTGTTAGAGCTGCGGGTGCCCCACATACTTTTGTCAAACAGGCTGACCTCCATCGAGGTTGCCGAACTGAGGCTACTGGTGCTGCTGCCGTTACTGTAGCTGCTGTTACTGCAGGACGCGAGGATGGAGGTTGTCTGAGTGGCAATGCTGACCTTGGAGGCGCCGAGATTGCTGCAAGAGGACATCGTTGGCGTGGAAGGGGTGGCATCCCCTACACCCGTGACTAGCGGGGCGGTGGAGGCGGCGGCCGAAGCGTCGCTAGGGAAATCGCGGAAAGTGTGAACCACGCCCCTCGAGAGATCCACCTGTACCCTCACAGTGTCCAGCGGGGACCGATCCGCGCGTCTCCTGCATCTGCGAGGAAGCAAAATTAGTGTTAAAAACTAGTCGCCTGTCTGAGTTTCTTGCAGTAAGTATCATCAGTGATAACCCTGCTGCCATGAACACTATGCTTCTTACATTTTACATTCAAGAAAATAACACCGCCAACGCTATCCATCATGAAGAACGCGATCGTGCCCCGTCCCACGATACCCATCTTGCTTTACTGAATACACCATTCAGCATCCGCGGGGTTTCTTCGGTGTGAGATTAAAGTTATGCACAACACGGATGGCACCGCGACCTGACAGCCCCTGCGATCCACTGAACACTCTGCAACACTCACCGTTTACAATATATGAAGCAAAAGTCCACACAGGCATTTGTGAGTTTGTACCCCAGCACCCCCATCACCACGCTCACGGCCACGGAGACCACAGGGAATAGTATCGAATCGTACATGATGCACTGCTAGACACCACTACGCGTAACCAAGTCACTTCATGGGGTATACAGTAAAGAGCGATTGTCTGGTTAAAAGACGCGGAGCCGGCGATGGAATGAGCGAGGCCCCTGCAGCTGTCAGCACGAAGAGTCGGTGCGCCGTTCAGGCCTTGTGGCGCGTGTCGGCGAGTATCACTTGTCACCGCCACGAAGCTGTAGGCAACACAATGCTGCGGACGAACAGTTAGGTCAGGAACAGTGTTGCTTTTGGCTGCATCCACGTGTGGGCGGCAGCGATCGATATTCCAGTTTAAAACTTCCCCTTTAATGCAAGAATGATTTACTCATAATAGTCATAAGAGGCAAACGGTGATCGCTGTAACCACTGAGTCAGTGATAGGGCTTTCGGGCCTAAGCTGACTTCAGGGGAAGAGGAAAGAGTAACAAACACTATAGCAAGGCTGCGTGATTTCTATCATGAACCGTTTTGAAAGCCTCTTCCACTTTTCTAGCTGGAAACATGAGTTTTGTGCTTCACGCATTGTGCTTCATTCGAAATAGATTATTAAGGTAGGAATGTGGTTGTGCATTATTGCATAATACCATATGAAACTTTTTCACCTGGAGAGAGAGAGAGAGAGAGAGAGAGAGAGAGAGAGAATCGAAGCTTCAGGTGACGACACAGCAGATTGCTGGAGCTCCATCATTCTTCTTCTTCATTCGAGGTCTTGAACTGTCGACTCGCTTGTAGTTTTATCATAGCCGTCAACATGCAGTAATCAACATAACTCAGTTTCATTAAAGGCACAAATTAGTTGCTAATGCTCGCAGAGATTTTCACCTCGTAGCAGTTGTCCGGCAGCTTTTTGTTGTCATTTGGTTGTTTATAAATAATAGTCCATCTATATGTTGTACACAAACTAGGCATTACTGTTTTACTTGGTTTGAACTGTGTGATTTGCAGCATTTTTCCTCTGTGTGGTGCGAGAAGGACCCATCAGGCTGCTGCCCCATCAAAGGTCTGTCAACCCTCAGGCTGCGGCTCGGCGCCCAGCAGGACAGTGGCAGCAGCAAAGATCACTCATTCACTCATCTTTGACAGGGCGGTCAGGCGGAGCAGGAACGGCCAGGGGCAGCGTGGCGGCGGCGGCGGTACGTCTCCATGGCATTGCTCAGGTAAGCGTATGTTGCTGTTTTAAGTGTGTAGACAGAAGTTCTATTTGAGTTTGGTCTGGGGTGAAGACCAAACACCCTAAGCATGAGGAATAGTCTCAGAGCTTCGTGATCCGTAAGCTGAATGTTACAGCTCAGCCCTTCCAGGCGGGGCCGATCAGGCGTGTTGGCCGCTTTATAATGACACGTTCAAAAGATATATTTAACAAATTATGTAATACCACATTGGGAGAATAATTGATTGATTGATTGATTGATAGTTTATTGTTGCAAGTAAACAACGAAGGAGAAGGGAGGAGCATGCCATCCCAACCCCCAGGCAGTACAGAGTGTGATTATACAACTAAAGATACATGTGTAAGTAGCACCAGGAAACTTAAAAGATACAATGGTAGGGGACAAGTGCTAAAAAAAAATAAAGGCCTTGATTTAGTCAAGGGAGCAGACATAAGGGACTGGACATATGAACTATACAATCTAGGAGCAAATGCAGAATACACACTAAGCACAGCTGAAAGAACATTATTGTTAATGAACCAGCCCACCAGCTCAGGCAGGTCCCAGTGGCATTCATTATTCATAAAAATAATACATAATTAGTATGCATCTAGTAGGGGAGAGCGGCGATGACTCGGACGGTGGGATGGTCCGGACATTGCATTTATTGAAAAACGTATGGGACAGAGTGCTGCGAGATCTTTTGTTTCCATCTCCTGTGTAATATTTTAAGGGTGCACCGCAAGCTCTCAATGAATATGGAAAGTAGCGGATTGTGCATTATTATGATGAAGCAGTGATGTGCGGCGAAGGTAATGCGCAGTATGGTTCTGAAATAACCCCGTTCAGGTAAATTTGTGCAGACCAGCCTGTGCCCTTGTGTTGCCGTTTTATTAATGGATGACCTGCCATTATACTATTACCATTCAACACGAGAAGGGGTTGACAGTTGCTCTTGCACTCTTTTTCATTTGTACCCTTGTTTGTCTTTCCCAGTCCGTCTCATTGCCCAGCAGACATGGTGTAATCGTAATCGATTACAGTTTTTCAAGTAATCGTAATCGATTACCCACATTTTTTTCAAATAATCGTAATCGTATTCGAATACATTAAAAATGTAATCGTAATCGTGATTACTTTTGCGATTACATTAGCAAAGTTTTAGTTGTTTCTCGTACAGCAAGTATGTACTCTGAATATCTGTAGTAATTCAACCAATTAAATATTTAGTATGGTACATGTGTATGAAATTTGCAAGTTCACCTTTCAGTCCTTCCCGTAATCACGATTAATGCATCATGTAATCGTAATCGATTACACCTAATTTCATTGTAATCGTAATCGTGAAAATATTAAGTAATCGTAATCGATTACATAACAGAAGTAATCGCCCCGTCTGTTGCCCAGTAACCCTTTGGTTAATTTGGGTGTAATTTTGAATGACAAGACCAGAGAGGCGTGGAAGATAAATTTCAAACAAACAAATTGAATCACTATTTACACGAACGTCAAGTTCAGATTCCCCAACTATCCGCGAATCCTCGGACCAAAGTTGTCAAGGTTTCGAATCTTGGCCCATTGAGGCAGTTCAGTTCACCAGCTATTAACATTTGGTTTTCTTAATTAATAGTAGGCTAGGAAAACGTGGAAAGGTGTATACAGGAAAACTTGGCATTGATGGGATTGGATGAGCATCGGGCAGAAGACAGAGTAGAATGGAGGAGAGCCATAAAGCGTCCAACCGCTCAGGAAGAGTGAAAACGGACGTTAAACGAAATATTGATGATGATGATGAATGGTAGGCTGATGGGAATTAAGCAGTAGGGGAAGGGCAAGCTTTGGTAATTCGAGGCTTTATGCCCTCCCGAGGTTATGGATTCATTTTCATCACAAAGACGGAAAACATTAGATTAGTCTCTGTCCTTAAGCTGCTCAGAATCCGAACCCATTTGCTATATTAGGCGCTCACTGCCCTTCAGAATGTTAAGGTTTATGGATGAGGGAGAAAAACGTGCCTTGAGGAGTGTAGGCTTCCCGAGACAGGTTCAGGTGTTTCGGGCATCCGATTACCTACGATGCAGAGAGGCAGTCCGCTCCAACATGTAATGTAGGCTTAACCCCCACACAGTAATTTTGTTAACTAACTTCGAGATTAGGTACTCATCCACGTTTTATTTTAGTATGGCTAACTCAATTACATCCTATTTACAGGCGTGCCGGTGTGTGGTCCCAAGACAGTCAGCTACCTGGTGAGGCTGGCGAAACTAGAAACACAGGCTTGCTGGGTTTGCTGCCGTCGACAAGTAAGTGGACAGTTTTCCTTCAAACAGAGGTGAGGTAATGGTGCACTCACAGAGTTTTATAGCAGAGGGTTCAACTCCAATCTCTCGCCACGGTGAGAGGTGAAGCCACTGCTCCTGCCAGTAACTCTGGTCGGCCGTCATAGGGTGACGGACTGGCGACCTTTCCCTGATTCCACATGTTTACACTTAACCACTAGTAGCTAGCCACCATTATGATATTTTGGAAAACTGAGCTGATAAACGTGTTGATGAGACATTGCTGCATATCATGATTACAAATTTATTGCACGTAGGTATACCTACAATAAAATAATGAGAAAAAATGATGGTAGTGTATAAACATTTTTGTTCACCTTTTTTAATTCAACTCCTTGTCATTCATGTACTTTTTATTGCATTAAATTTTCGTTTACAGTTTCAAATTCAGTACATTTTTCCGATTCAGGTGGTATATGACATGTACCAATGTAACAATCAGGGGGTAAAAAATGGACAAGAAAATAACAAGTCTATCTGATAGAGGATCGCCGAGGCGCTGCTAACTTGATAATAGCAGCAGCAGACATAAATAACTACGCGATATTAAAATTCTCTGTCTCCCCATCCGTCACCCTAAGATGGCCGCCAGCTGCTTCAAAATCCAGACTCTGGGAACCCTCTATGTATATAACTCTGTGGTTGCACTCTGTACACTAGTAATCCTAGCATGTAGGTATTTAGACCACATAATAATGATGCAGGAGATCAATCAAACGTTAGGGACATAGTTGGAAGGAGATGGATTTTGAAATGGAGAGGCAAAAGTTTGACAAAAGTTTGACCAGGCAGGGTGTCAGCGTAGAAGCCCAGCTTGAATGCAATTGGAGGAACTCCATTGGATCCGTAAGCTTTCTGAGGATTAAGGCCAGAAAGGGCATTGAATACGTCTTTATCAGGAGACCTGAAGTCCCTTTGGACTGGAGGTCTCCTGGGCCAAGATCAAGGTACTACAAGTGTTTGAAGGCTTGCTGAATGAAACAGTACAGTCTTTTCATGTGTATTAGAGGCTGTCACTGCATGTTCATGAGCATGAGTGGAGGAGACAAAGGGGATGCCCATGTAACTCATTGCTAGGGAAGTTGATTGCTCCTTAAAGGGGCTTGGAATGGAAAGGGTAGCTGCATAGAGGCTTGGCTGGGGGAACCGTCATGGGTGGAGGCAGCGGATAAGTGAATTGTCCTCCTGGCATATACCAGTTGGTTAATCATGATGCAACTTATTTTCACAAATCCTTATCTATTGCTGCATTCCATCTTAAATCTGAAACTATCATCATATCCTGTACAACAGGTGGGCCTTACCCACCCGACTGGGAATTGGGTCACTGCTGGGGATTTACCTAAAGTTGATCCAATATAGTTAGTTGCTTAAATTCAACTATTTGGCTAGGTATTTATTTTGGGCTTATGCTAAGCTGCACAGAGCCTCTGTGCTCATCTGTTTCATTGGCCCTTGAGCCAGTGGTGGGTGAGAAGCCACTACCTAGGGTAGGTGTGACATCAAGGCTACCAGTTTACTTTTTCTAGTTAACTATTTATTGTCTTGCCCAAGAGATTAAAAAGGGGATTAAATAATCCCCAGAGCTACATAGCCAAGCCCATATAGCTTGGCTATGGTTACAAGGGAGTGCTACCTCTTTCACAGAAAAGTGCTTCCTCGCGGGAACTTCCCTCCACGGGGTGGTTGCGGCAGAAGTATCTCCATCTTTCCCTGTTCTGGCACTCCCTCTCACCACATTCAATCCTGCTACTTCCAACTGTCTCACTCCAATACTCACCTTATTGATCCACTTCACAGGTGGTCTTCCCCTGACACCCCCTCCCTCAAACACTTCACAAATTCATTCTACCCCATTCTCATCACGTGCCCAAACCATCTCAATGTGCCACATTTCACCCACTCCACCACTCCTTTCGCTGTTGCACCCATACCAAACTGCTCATACACACTTTCATTGCTTTCTCCATCCCATCCTGACATGCCACATGCACCCCTTATGTAACTCATTTCCACTGCACGTATTCTCGATTGCTGTGCTGCATTCCATGTCCACATCTCTGACACATATGACAGAGTTGGCAGGATAATACAATTCCTTATTCTGGGTACAGACTGCTCGGATTTGGGATTGAAACCATGCTGGCTTATTCTTAGCTAGGTGTGCTAACCACTGAGGTGCCAGACTAGGCCTACTTGTTTGTAAATATTAGGAAAGTTAAATAATTAGCTAATATTTAATAAGTTACATTTTCTCAAGGTTTGAAAACCCAATGTTTCGAAAAGTATAATTTTAATATGCAAATAATGATATGAAATCTGTTATAAAGGTTAAATATAATACGTTTATACTAGTACTGTCCCTATTACATAACAAGAAAAATATTTATCGTCATGATTGACACATTTTCCACAAACACAGGGTGGGAAACCAAAAGTTCTTTGTATACACAAAGAAATAATGAAAATGCAGTAAAGTCAAAGAAGGAAGGATCACCCATGAATGGGCCGCCACACTGCACATTTGTACACCCTGCTGCCAAGACCCTGACAGTGACCATGAACACATCACTGGTGCAGGTGCTGTCACAGCCCACCAAGGTCCAGGGGAAGCAGTGTCTTGCAGGATGAGAAGGTATGAAAATTTAACTTAAATTATTTTGAACTTCCTTTGCAGCCTAGCAGTTACGAGTTCTTGATTCCTGATATCAATTTCACAGATGAAGTAGTAAGTGAACCTATATTCACCACATGGAGCAGAGTAGTTATGTGGTTTCATATTAATTACTTTGTAAATTTAAATATGGCTTAGTATCCACCTTGCAGTACAGTAAAATACTTCACATTTGCATAAATTGTATCTTTACATAAGTGCAGTGATAGGTAGCCAATCTAATGTTCATTATGTTGGCATAAATGTGGTTCCAATTAAATCATAAAAGTAAAATTTTACTGTGAAAGACGACCTAGTTTATCAGGCCTTCAGCTTATTTTCAAGTAGTTTATAAGAACTTCAGCTTATTTTCCAGAAACTCATGTTAAGCATATTTCATAGGGAGCCATGTCATCATCACACTTTGATTGGTGATTTGTTTTACTTCAATAATGTATTTCATAACAATGACTCATAGATTACAAGAAACATGCAGTGATTTTACAGAAACTCGAGGGCATCCATTTTGCTATTTTAAATACACAATAAATGATTGATAGACACTTCACAGAACTACTCTGCATTGCAAAAATGTGTTGACACTTTACATCATCCACGGAATCGCTTGCATCATCCACGGAATCGCTTGCTTGTTCTATTCCATATCACACACTGCAGCATTTGAGCTGACAAATATATATAGCCATTTTCCAGCTTACCCTACCAACTTTCACCACTAACTCTGCTCAAAAGTATCTTCACCATGGAAGGTTTTGCTACCTCAAAACAGGATAGGTGCCAAGATTGTTCCATGGATGCCCCTTGCTGCATCCATGACAATCTTCTTTTATCCTCTTTCCTTTTTCAACTCCAGCTTCTGTCCATTACACATTGTTCTTCATCTCACTATATCTCTGCCTTACCAATAATGACTGCCAGATGTTCAAACTATGTTCATTTACTAAAATATTCTACATATTGCAAGCCTACTAGTAAACTATTAGTTCAGGCTGTACTCTCAGCTGTTGAAGCAGAGTTGGGCAACATGGTTGTGCTGAGAGAACTGCTGGCAGATGCAGGGGTGCTTTCTTCACCAATGCTGCTGATTATCTTTGCAGGGTTAATGGTCACAGACTTAGTCGTGTTGTAGGTCTTGTAGATCCCCACCAGCCGGTCTGCCAGTTCAAACATCTGGGACCGTAGTGAGATGATGATAAACTGGGCATTCTTTGTTCGTTCCTGTAACGTAACACAAAATGTTGTAGGTAGGTCAAGAATGAGTGAAGAAATTATTGAATCATTGCTTGTTTGACTACAGAATCTATTTTCTTAAGTAAGAATCTTTGTGATCTCCACATCACTAAGTCAAACCAACTACTTGCCAAATTTTTTGTACACTCTGGGGTAATATTTCACTCAAACACTTATTACACTCTTACGGCCAACTTGGTTTTCTGCCCTACATGGAACGGAAACCAGGTGAACAAATCATTTTTCAGATCAACATTTTCCCCAGGATTCAAACTGTTTTATATTTTTAGTACCAGATTCTTTTAGTTGTATGTGAATGATTAGAGTTAATATTCAAAGACACATCATTGGTTTAAATATATAGCAGGTCTTTCAATAACTATATTCTTTTTACTAATCTTTTTTAAATACACAGTAAAGCTCACATTTATTTCAGTATTTGATGTCAGAAGTATTTTGGGTCTATTTAGAAGATTGGTGGTTTATTTTCTGACCAAAAACAAACCATAGGAGCTTAACTTGCTTATTTTAATTAGCCTATGATAAAATTCATTTATCTATACATCATTTCACTTAGTCATAGTTTCCAACAGCCTGCAAATGACATTAAGTAAGTACTTACTCTATGGCTATTCCATGACTTAGTAGTCAGTACAGCATGCTACTTCTGAAAAAAAGTCATACCTTCACATAATTTCCAACGATTGAGACATTCTTGAAGTCAAGGGCTGCATCAATCTCATCCATTACATAGAGCGGTGTAGGCTTGTAGTAGTGCAGGGCAAACACCAGGGCTAGGGACGACAGTGTCTTCTCACCACCAGACAGATTTGTGATATTCTTCCAAGATTTCTTCGGTGGCCGGACACTGCACACAGTGAAGTTAGTTAGTTTTTAGTACACATATGGACAAAGTAAGAAGTGCACACCATAAAAGTATGCTGGGCACCTGACTAACCCCCTGACTGCAGTATTTAGTTCAAGCCATCCATTTTCCTGTGCCGATTTTCTTCCAAAACTAGATTCTTCAACAGCATTAAATATATATTTGTGCATCCTGTAGCGCCACAGCATTTTGCCAGCCACTGACTGTGATGTCACACCATTCAGCTCACAGCAGTGCTCTTGTGGATGTTTCCTCTTGTTGTAAACCTCTGAACCTATACCACCTAAGCTCCGTTCACACTGTGCCGACTCTAGGCCACGACAACCCAGTGACTCTGGGTATGCAAGGTCTTGGGTGTGAAACGTTGTGAAAAGGTCACATATGGTTGGAGAGAGGTCTAGAAACGATTGCCAGATGCTGATTCGGCACAGTGTGAAGGGGGCCTAAAAGTCGCTGGGTTGTCGTGGCCCAGAGTCGACACAGTGGGAACGGGCCTTACAATCTCAGAAACAATAGCATATAATAATAGATAGATAATATGACTGGCTGACATTTATCAGTCATCAAGAAGATCACCTACATAGTGTCTCATTGTCTATCAACCAAACCCTTTCTTTCAGCTTTTATTAACCCTATCGCTGCGCATGGCGAGGAAGCGACTATCCCCCCAGACGCACTCTAGCAGCCCATCGGGGGGTCTCTTTTAACCTCTGTATCTCAAAAACTATTCATCACAGCTAAAAACAACATTGGAAAGAGGAGGCTAAGATCTATAGGATTCGGTTATGTATGCCTCTCCTGCGAATGTACATGCATGTTCAGGGGGTGTTGCCTGTGAACACTTACGTTAGTGCGTCCGTGACGGTCAGCTATATTGAGGCAACTGCGGACATCTCTCCATGAGGTGCTGGCAAGGTAGTATTGCCAGCTGCAAAATTTACAACTATTTGGTCAAAGAATCAGTCAGATGACGGGTGAAACAATGCAAAAATGCCGTTATATTGGACAAGAACATCCACCAGTTACTCGTTCTTAGATTTTCCGCGCTATGATGATATGATTTTCCACCAAATTTAGTGGAAAACCCACTGAATTGGCAATCCTGTGTTGAGAAATAGTGTTGGAACACTCTCATACACGGGAGATTTGAGTGCGGTTGGAACTCGCAGCGAGCGTTTATCACCACCAGCAAATGCGCTACCGCTCACTGCGAGTGTTTAGCAATGAAAGGGTTAAGGGAAACGCAAGGAGGCAGCATGACATAAGAAGGAATATACATTATACCACCCTTATCCACTAACACTTTGCAGGCTCCTGCAGACCATTGGTGCCTTTGAATATAATATCTTATCAGCAGTGTGAGTGTGCACCTTGAAAATGTTACTTTAAACGAGTCTGCCATATAAATATCAAGAAATAGATTGGAAAGTTATTTTATATTGGATGTGAGATTGTTCAGGAAATTAATTCATCTCCACATTACAATATATATATATATATATATATATATATATATATATATATATATATATATATATATATATATATATAGATATATATATATATATATATATATATATATATATATATATATATATATATATATATATATATATATATATATATATATATACACTTGGATTGGCCACAAGATTGGATATGCCCAAATCATTAAGATGTTATCTTCAGAGGCCCACTACTAGCATGGGCGAAACTTTTTGTAGCAACATAGTACTTCTGTGACTTGTGACTTTGACTAGTGCTGAGTTGCAGTACTCTTGAAAGCCAATGAAGGTAAAGTTGACAAATAGCATTCAATTGATCTTCAGCCACTGTGCAATCACTGAAAATTGTCAGCTAATGCTAAGACCAGTGAGACGAACTTAGGACCCTGCATGCACCACATCCACATGATCAATGCTTACTCCCTCCCCTACATAAGGACTTGAAAATTCATTGTAATGCATTTAAAATTACAATAGGAAAAGAAACATTAAACTAAAAATCATATTAATCTTTGATAATACTTTTGTGATTTACAAAAAAATAATTTGACAGTCCTTGTATAATCACAACAACAGTAATGAAGTTCAAAGTATCTTAAGTGACTGCATAGAAGCTTGACATAATCAATCAGAATATTGGGAGTATCAACAGTTAACAGGACTAATTATGTAAATCTTTTTTCCAGGTGCAATCAGTGTATGTGGCATTGTCAAATTACTATTCTACTGACTGGCCATCTAGGAGGCAAGCAGTCTTGTATGCTGGAAACTGAAGACATCAAAATGCAAATAATTCAACACCATTGAAGAGGGCCTTTTGCCTAAGAACCATTCTTTTCAACTGTTGAGGGTCCAAATTGGTATATGTGACTATGGAATATATATGAATTAAGTATTAAAAAAAAATCTAGTCCCACTGGTGCCCACCTAACTAACACATCACCATGTCAATGGATTTTGCTCTAACTATTATATCAGGCAGGACTTGTAGTGAGGTAAGGCCACTTTCTTTGGATGAGTGGGCGATAGACTGCCTCAAGCTGCGGTCCAATCCCCAACAAACTTGCCAAGTAGCCTAGGCTCCAATTCCAGATACAAATCAAGACTATGGGTGTGGCTCAAAACCTAGTAATACAACGAATCATGGTTACTAACAACAATAATAAAAGAAATATTAATCAAAACTGACTTTCATAAAAGGGAAGCAACTCTAGTTTACTCTCTTCTATGGCAACTCTTTATAGCTTACCTGAAGATGATACCCTCACTAAATGGGTCCAAAGAGTCCACCAGCTCAAGCTCTGCATCTCCACCTAGAGTGATCATTTGGTACATTTCCTTCAACTTGTTAGAGATGATGGTGAAGCCGCTCATGAACTCGTTCAGACGCTGCTTCCTCAAGTCCTCATGGTATTTTCTTTGTTCATCTCGTTTGTGTGTGATCTCGTCAAGCTCGGCAGCACGTAGCAGGTATGTCTCTTCCTGTGTGTGTGGAAAGATCACTATTATTAATAAAACTCCGACCACCTAAAATACCAACCCTCAGAACATACAAGCACAGAATATTTGTCAATTTGTGTCCACACTTGTATGCTGAGATGTAATAATTAAACAAAGATTACTGATAAACATATGCTCTCTCTCTCTCTCTCTCTCTCTTTTTTGGTGTGTGTGCGCCCCCCCACACGTGTCAAAGTGACATCAGACTGAGAGATCGCTATGGAACCTTCACTTTGATGAGGAATGATTCTGTAAAGTCTTACATGTAGGCAACTTTTAAAAATACATGTAACTTAGTTCCAAATTTTGATACGAAGGTAAGCCCAAGATTCCTCTAAATATTATGCTGTAGACTCCATTAGAAACAGGCAGTTAAGTTACTTTTTTGCGATACTCCTGAATAACTGCCAAGTTGGGCTTTGACTCCTGCAGCCTGTCCTGCAAGACAGTGAGTTGGTACTCCAGCTGTTTGGGGTCCAGCTCCTGCAGCTGCTCAGGCTCCATGGTGGCCAGCTCACTGCTTTCTTCCTCTTCCTTGTTGAAGGGAATTTCCACCAACTGCAGTTTGTTGATCTGATTGATAAATACAATGAGTAAGGAGAAAAGATATGATGATATGTAGTTACAAATCATCAGGGATTTTGATCAAATAAATTATTATATGGTGCACTGTATCAGATCCTTGATACAACGATACAAACCTGTTTCTTTGAGAGTGATAGCTTGGCTTTGTTTTCCTTTATGACCCCTTCATACTTTTCCAACTCTTGGTCAATTTCTATCTTGCTGGACCTGATCTTATTCTCTTTCTTCAGGCACACATCACGCTCAGACTTCAGCTCTGCCATTTGATTCCCTAATTCCTCGGCTTCTTGCTGTAGGAGAGCAGCAGGGGTTAATGCAAGACAAAGAACATATGAGGAAACAGTGTTACTTTACCTCAAGCAGACCTACTGCAAAGTAAGAGAAAAAGATTAAGATAAAGAAGAATGGCAACTTACTGTAACAGACTGCAAGTCATCAAGAACTTTGGTGGCCATCTGTTCAATCTCTGCACGTTTGGCCTGCATGCCTCGGAGCTCATCTTGCACTTCTGCAAGTTCCTTTTCTGTTGCAGTAATGCTGTCCTGCGTCTTCTTGCTATTGCGTTTTGCAGTTTTGATGGCAACCTATAATATAAAACTGTGTGTACACCATGGACATGGTTTTTACATGCATGCACACACACACAAGAGAACAAAGAGGTCATGGAAGGAAGATATAGAAGACAATGAAGAACAGCTTTCCACAAAGAGTGGTGGAGGCCTGAAACGGCCTGGAAAAAAATGTAGTCCACGCAATGACAATTCATGAATTTAGGGCCAAGTTGGATTATAGAATCTATCGAGAGAGAGAGAGATGGGATGGTACGAGCGTAGCTCCTCTCCCATATACCACAACTAGGTTAAAAGTTAAAAGTAAAAAAAATGGAAAACATATATGTCGACAGAAATCATTTATTATTAAACGTTGATGCCTATTGCGCCGGCAGGCATCTTCCCGGTGGGGCCTGATGGTCGGCCCAAGGCTTCTTCCAGGTGGGGCCTGATGGTCGGCCCTGCCTGTTCTGGCGCAGGCGAGTGTTTATAGTGGCGCCATCTTACATTGCCATTGGATGGCAGAAAGGCAATGGGACCAGATTATATATCGGCCAAAATTAAATATTAAAGGAATGTAGTGACGAACTGAAAGTAGCGATTTATGACAAAATAAACTGCTCAATTAGGACTGATACAGGACCAAGAGAATGGAAGAGGGATAATGTGATTTCCATTAGCAGAGTGTAGGAGAGATAAATGGGCAGATTGCATTTGACAAAGTACCACATAATACATTACTATGGAAATTGGAGCACAGAGGAGTGGGGGAATTATAAGAAACTGGATGAGGGATAACTTGATGAACAGAGAAATGAAAGCGGTAGTTAGGGACAAAAAGTCAGTGGAGAACAGAGACGAGTGGTGTCCCACAGGGCTCGGTGCTGGCACCAATAATGTTCTTAATATACGTTAATGATATGCTGGAAAAAGTGACAAGCTATATGAGTTTTTTTGCAGATGCCAAGCTCCCAAGAAGGATAAAGGAAAAAAAAGAGGATTGTGAGAGGCTTCAAAATGACTTAAAATGAGATACATGAAAGGAGTAAGAGCAGACCAATGACAACATTTAAGATGGGTGAGATGGATATAGATGCAGTAAGCAATGAAAGGGACCTTGGAGTGATTGTTCAAGATACACTGACCCCTGATAAGCACATTAATAGGATATTTGGAGACATATGGTCTGTTGCAAAACATTAGAATGGCATTGCATTATATGGATAAGGATATGATGAAGAAAATCATAACAGCAATGACAAGACCAAAATTAAAATATGCAGTATTGGTTTGGTCCCCCCACAAGAAAAAAGATATAATGAACCTGGAAAGGATGCAGAGGATAGCGACCAGAATGATCCTGGAGTTGTCAAGTCTGCTATATAAGAACAAATTGGAAGAAAGGGAACTGACGACACTGGAGGAGAGGAGACGAAGAGAAGACAATAGCTTTGTATAAATTTACTAGTGGACTGGACAAACTGGATAGAAGTGACCTGATTGTGACAGAGAGGCAGAGGGGGCTAAGATGACACAGTAATAAGCTGAAAAAGGGAACATATCTGAAGGATAAAAAGAAGTACAATTTCCCATACAGAGTGCTGATGAGTGGAATGGTCTAGAGAAGGAGATTGTGGAGGCAGAGAATGTCCATCAAATGAAGGAGAGCTTGGACAAAATTAATAAAAACAGGACAATCCAAACTTAACTCTGGCCCTGTAAGCCACAAATAGGTAAATACACACACACACACACACACACACGTCACAGAAACCATTTTTAATCAATACTATTCACATTAATTCAAATGGCACCAGTTGCATCCCCATTTGTGTAACCACTCCCTATCATCATATCATTAATCTCCATTACACACTCTGAACAAAAGGACAACTTGATTCATAAACATATGGATACACACATACCTGAAGCCTTGTAATTTCTGCGTTGACCTTCTCGAGTTTCTTGTTAACAGCATCTAAAGCCTTTTTCAGCCCCTTCATCTTGCCTCCAGTGACCTGCATGATCTGGTTGTGGATCTTCGTCACTTCAGCTTCAATGGCTTGGGCAGACTCTGATGCCTCCTGGAAGACCTTCTTCTTTCCTCCGATGTTCTTCTCCATGGTCTTGATTTTGGCAGGATCAGATTTAACTGACTTTACTTTCTCCTCCTGTGGGATTCTTTGATTTTCAAGAGTAGTTATCTGTTGCTCTGCTGCCTCCACTTCCATCGTGCTCCTTTGATAATCACGGTTCATTGATTTTAAGTCTCTTGTCAGGTTGTGCACTGATTCCTCCAGCTGTTTCCGCTCATTTCGCAGCGCAGTAGCCTTCTGCATCAAGTCCTCCACCTTTTTCTCGGCATGCTCTATTTCTCTGGGATCTACATTGACAACTGACGCCTGCTTCCCCATGCGGCCACGGAGGACTGAGCGGCCACCACCACTCATAGTGCCGGCAGGCTCAATGACTTCGCCCTTGAGAGTTACCACACGATGACGAACTCTGCCATAAGCAATTCTGGATGCCTGCTCCAGGTCAGTTGCTACGAGGGTGTCTCGGAGTGCAAAGTAAAAAGCTGTCTTCACCCTGTCGTCGTTGACTCTCACCAGATCATAGAGCCGAGGGACATTCTCGGGGGTGTCCATCGGCCTCTCACTGTGTGTTCTCCATCTTTCCATCTTGTCTAATGCAATGAAGGTGGCAGTTCCAATATTATTCCTTTTCAGAAAAGTAATGCACTGCTGACCAGTCTCCACAGAGTCAACAACGATGTTATCTAGTGCCCCACACGCTGTACTGATGGCAACATCATATATTTCGTCAATCCCTCCAAGGTCACCCAAACGGCCAAACACTCCCTTTATGCTGCCATTCCTCTTCTGCTCCATGATAGCGTCCATCACTCTCCCCCGGGAACGGGAAGACTGCATGGCACTGCGGCTCTCTTCAAGCTTCATTCGGTGTGTCCTCAAGTCACCATCAACTATCTGAAGTTCTGGGAGGATCTGCTGAAGCTTACCTTGCTGCACCTTCAGCTTTTTGTCATATTCTGGAATTTCCTTTGCTAGTCTTTTTACCTCTGCATTTTGCATTTGTACAGTGTTATGGGCTGTCTCTAACCCTGCTGTTATTTGCTCAAGTTTCTTCTGTTCAGTTCGTTCTGTACTCTGGTAAATATCTAGTTCTGACTGAGCAATATCAAGAGCACTTTTTGCTTCATTAACTGTTTTTCTCAGATCTATAAGCTGTGTTTCGTATGTAGCTTTTTCATCTTGCAGCTGCTGTGTTTCTGTGTTAAGAGTGGACATGGCCCGATGATAAGCCTCTTCCTCCTCCTTCCTCTGGGCTTCCAGCTGTCCCCTCAGTGTCACACATTCCTCAATACTTTTCTCATTTTTCTCTGGAACCCTTTCAAGTTCCTCTAATTTGCTTTTATCAGCCGTCAACTGTGCCATCATCTTCTTTCTCTTCTGGTTTTTGTGTTTGAGATCTTCCTGCATCTTGACATCTTCACTTTCCAAGGCTTTGAATTTCTCTGAACATTCTTCTTTCTGGCTATTTACTTTTTCAAGCGTTTTCCCTAATTTCTTTATTTCTTCTTCCTTTTGAATCCTCTTCTCTACCAGTTCATCAAGCTGCTTTTTCACATCACTCATACCCTCATTTATTTCTTGCTTTTTCTCCTCTGCTTTTCTCATGGCCTCAGAACATTCCCAGCATCGGTACTGCAGCAGCATGTGTTTTTTGCTTGTGACGTCATTTTCTAACTTGAGATGTTCAATGGCTTCCTCTTTTGGTCCCTCTAACTCATCCTTTTCTTTCTCTACAATTTTCACTCTGTTAAGCTTCTCCTGGCGAGCCTCATTCAGGTCCTCTACTCTTTTGGACAGCAGTTCAATGGGATCTTTGAACCTGGATGAGCCAACAATGTCCTCCAGAAACTCCAACATCCCAGTATCATGTTCTGTCACCCCCTTGGGCTTCATCATAGCTATCTGTTCCACTTCACCTTGGAGGATAAGAAACCTGTTGTGGTCCAAATCAATACCATACTGTCGCAAAAGTTTGGCAACAGCCTTGAACTGACACCTTTTTCCATCAATCTGATAATATGACGAGTTGTCTCGGAAGGCTGTACGAGATACAACAAAGCTGGAGTTTGGAAGGACTTCAAAATCATCACCTTCTTTATCTATGACTTTCTGAAAGTGAACAGCCACAGTACAGCTCTGTACATTTGGATAATTCTCTGAACTGTGAATCAGCACTGAAATCTTTTTGGATCTAATTTTCTGTGCACGGTAACCAAAGACAAAGAGCATGGAATCGATGACATTGCTTTTACCACTGCCATTCGGTCCAACTATGGATGTGAAATTCTTGTGGAATGGTCCCAAAACCTGAAACAAAAAGTCAGTAGTTCAAATTGTGAAGAGGATTCCTTGAGATATGCATTACTACTTTGAAGAGAGCAGAGGCATGACCTATTTATTACATGTAGCCTTTCCAAGACAGGGCATCTCCTATATTTGATAACCATAATCAGAAATGTATCTTTCTGATATAGAGCATAATAAGACAGTATAGTATAACATAATTACTCGAGAAACAAGCGAACATTTTGAGATAAAAGTGGGCTTCAGACAAGGGTTGTCATGTCACCATGGTTATTCAATATTTATATGGATGGTGTTATTAGAGAAATGAAGGGCAAAGTTGGAGAAGTTGGAGTAAGAATGTTCAATGAAGGAAGGAAGTAGGTACTGAATTCGTATAGTTTGCTGATGACACGGTGCTCATTGCAGAAAATGAAAGTGACCAACAAAATTTGGTCAGTGTTTTTGATAGTGTCTGTAACAGGAGAAAGCTGAAAATAAATATCAACAAAAGTAAAGCGAAGTAAAGTGAGCGAAGTAGAAGTGAGGTTGTAGATTTTGTATGACCGTATAGAGTGGGAATTGAATGTGAAAAGGAATGCAACATAATTTTCAATGGTGAAGAAATGGAGGAGGTCAATGAGTTAAAGTACCTTGGATCAGTTATGTGTATGGTGGTACGGAGGAAGAGACAAGAGAAAGGGCATTGCAAGGAAGAAGGGTGGTAGGGTCTTTGGTACGAATCATGAATGGCAGAAGTGTGAGCATGGAGGTAAAGAGGGATTTGAAAAATACAATAATAGTACCTACCCTCACATATGCAAGTGAAATGTGGGCCTGGAATGAAAGTCAGAGGTCTAGAGTGCAGGCAGTGGAAATGAGTTATTTGAGGAGTGCTTGTGGTGTGAGTAGAATGGATGGAATGAGTAATGAAAGTATGTATGAGCATTTTGGAATGTGTCACAGGGGTGAAGGGAAGAAGTGTGGAGTAGTGGAAGAAGTGAAGCGACAGACTTTAAAGTGGTTTGGCCACATGGAGTGAATGGAGGAAAGTAAGATGACCAGAAGGGTGTATGTGAGTGAGATAAGAGGGAGGGAATGCTAAAGGACGACCACCAGTGAAATGGAGGGATAGGGTGCAAGAGTAAGTTAGGGAGAGGGGGGGGAAGATCTTTGAGAAACTTTGAGTAGGCAAGAAGGGAGTGTCTGGATAGAGAAAGTTGAAAGCACTTCTGCCGTAGCCATCCCCTGCTGGGAGGTCCTAGGAGCAGGCGTCGATGAAATGAATGAATGAATGAGTATAACAGAAAGAGACTTCAATTACTTTCAGAACCTTGTGGATTTTCTCTATTGAAGTAGGGAATAATTATAATGAAGACACATTCCAACAAACAATGCAATGACACAATAAAGACAAACTAACTTCTAAATTACGAAAGTTCTTGGTGACAGCACACAGAGGAGGCAAAAATTATTTGGTCATCTGTCAGTCAAGATATTTGCCATGACAGTTAAAATACTTGCTACTTGTACAACCTGAAAAGTAGGTACTGACCTGCTTTCCAGCATAACTTTTGAAGAATTCATTTTCAATATGTGTGATGACAAGCCTGGGTTCAGTGCTGTCAAATGTGCATGCTGGCGGAGGCGGTGGAGGCAGGTAGATGTCTCCTATACGAATCCCTCCCTCCTCCTCCTCCTCCTCCTCTGCCATCTCAACATCTTCGACCTCATTGCTTTGAGGTTCAGCATTCTGGTCATTACCTTTCCCCTTTTCTTTCTTCTTATCCTTATTCTTAGCTTTATCAACCATATCTCACTGCATCCACCTGCAACAGAAGAGCAGAACCTTGAAGTAAAACATTTCATAGATAAGCAGGATAATTCTCTAAAACAGCTAGTTAATGAACTCACATTTAATTTTTTAGTTTTTTCTTAGACTATTTTAGACTGTGTTGTGCAATAATAATAAGTCAGCAATGTCACCTGTGGTTGAAGCTGTGATATTAAGCCCTCAAGAGAGCATTTTTATAGCAAAGAGGTACATGCAGACACCACTGTGGCCAAGCAGTAGCCCAATGAGACAAAATGTGGAAACCAGGGGGTTGAAGGCGACAAAGCCCCCCTCGTAGGATGTTTTATATATATGTATGTATGTATGTGTATATATATATATATATATATATATATATATATATATATATATATATATATATATATATATATATATATATATATATATATATATATATATATATATATATATATATATATATATATTAGGGTTGCACTGATAAGCAATTTGGCCAATTACTGATTAATTGGCAACCAATAATCGGACGATTATTTAGAAATTGTAAATGTGATTATTCTTCATTAATTACTGGACACTGGTACCACAAAGTTAAAGACATATTGTAACCCTCATGTTTACATCTTTGTTTACTTCCCAACTGTCATCTCCTGTATGGAGAGCAAATACTTCTAGTAATTTGTTACTTATAATTTAGCCTTGCTTTGTGGGAACATCCTGGTTTTAATGTTAGAATTTGCCAATACTAGCCAGTCGCTCATGGTGTCCCTCATTTCTTCCTCACACGAGTGAGGCTGAGACGGAGTGCCTGAGTGGATATCTCGGTGATATGGATATTCTCTCTCTCTCTCTCCACTGAATGAAGTGAATATTCATTTTTCGATAGAAACCTACCTCTTGTTTGATTTACATTGTTTTTGATTTACGCGACCTCTTCAAGGACACAATACTCGTGTAAATCGCGAGTTACCTGTAATTATTTTTACTGTGAAATGGCTATGTTGTGACTCAGAGACAAATTCAATTTGGTGCCTCTATAGCTGTTTTATAGTAAAATAAATAAATAAATAAATAAATAAATAAATAAATAATAATAAAAAAAACTATCTCCAAGTGATGGAGCATCATGTTTTACATGGAAATAAATAGCCAGGGTCACAGAATTAGACTTTATGAGCCTCCAATATATTTACCAAATGTTTTAAGGGGGACAGCAGATATCCATGGATCTTCAATGTCTGCAGGTGCCTCTTTTACCTACCCCCAATGGATGCTGAGGTTTGACTGTATTCACGCCACAAATCTTGTTTCCTACTAATGAATTGCTCCTCTTTCGTCATAGTTCTTACTTTACTTTTTTTTTTTTTTTTTACAGTAAAGGGAGCAGCTCAAAAAAATAAAAAAAAAAATAACAAAAAAAAAGGCTAATCACTGCCCATATGAAAGAGTGGCCAAAAGAGAGGTCAGTTTTGGTTGGAGAAGTCTGCCCATTTGAAAGAGTGGCCAAAAGACAGGTCAGTTTTGATTGGAGAGGTGTCTTGATACTCTCCTCTTCAAACCTCCTGGAAAACTAAAAACAAAAACAAATAAAATAAAGGCAGCAACAAAGAAAATTAATACCAAAATCTTTTACCACATTGAACATTAGGGTAAATTCATTATCAGGAGTCATCGAAGTATGGGTAAATTTCCAAAAGTAGGTCCGATGATTACCCACCGCCAGTGCATCATGAAACACATCACGTAATTGTTGTAAACAATGAAATGTGACCAAACTAAATCTAAACAAACCTAACCTGACCTGGCCTGTCTTATCTAAATCTAATGTAACCTAACCTGACCATCGCCCCGCTGTCAAAATGTGATAACAGGAAGGGAATCCTTTGATGTGTCCCCCCAGATCATATGGTAAAAAATAAATATACATCTCAAGAATGAGTTGTGATAATGAGTATAGCTCTATATGGGGAGGCGGTGGCTGAATGGATAGCGTGATGGCGCCGCGTTCAGGAGGACGCAAGTTCAATCCCCACCCGGTGCCACTAAGCTGGGATTCTTCAGTCGCAACCGAGTGGCTTAAAACTACCCATATGCTGTCCAGAAGACCACCTATCAACCCGGACTCTAGATTCTTGGATTAAAAATGAGCTCCGGGAGGACAGCATGAGCTAATGCAAGATGGAGCCACTATAAACACTCGCCTGCGCCAGAACGGGCTGGGCCGACCATCAGGCCCCACCGGAAAGAAGCCTTGGACTGACCATCAGGGTCCACAGAGAAGAAGCCTACCGGCACAATAGGCCACGACGTAAAAAAAAAAAATAAATAAATAAAATAATGAGTTACCTGGGGATGTTAAGAACAGTGGCAGTCTGGCAATCTTCAAGAATCTGGATCTGGATGAATAATGCGCACGGCACCCGTACAGCTGCATAACACGCTGAAGACTCACTTATTCACTAAATCCTACGACCTCACAAATATGAGGATTGAAGACAACTTTAAGTGCTAATATTACTGTTATAATATTAGCGGCCCTGTGGAGCGCTGCTACGGCGGCAGACCAGGGCCTGAAACCTCATCAACGGTAAACAACGGTAACGGGACACATCAGGGAAGGTGGTGGCTGAACGGATAGTGAGACGGCCCTGCGTTCAGGAGGATGCGAGTTCGATCCCCGACTGGTGCCACCAAGCTGGGATTTTTCAGCAGATGCCGAGTGGCTTAAAACTACCCACATGCTGTCCAGAAGACCACCTATCAACCCGGACTCTAGATTCAAGGATTAAAGATGAGCTCTGGGAGGGCAGCATGAGCCAATGCAAGATGGCGCCACTATAAACACTCGCCCGCGCCAGAACGGGCTGGGCCAACCATCAGGCCCCACCGGGAAGAAGCCTTGGACCGACCATCAGGATCCACTGGGAAGAAGCCTACTGGCGCAATAGGCCAAGACGTAAAAAAAAAAGAAAAAAAGAAACAATAAACGGATGGCAGAGAAATATGAGTGTGTTGTGGTGCACAAAGTATATACTTACTTAATGGAGCACAAAGGTATCCTTTGCTGTGAGACAGGCGTACTTCTGGAATAACACTGTTTCATGTTAACTGGAGTAACATTGGGGTAAAATGACACCTCACGCTCATTGGGGTAAGGAGACTAGCGTGCATTGGGGTAAAAAGGCGTGTCGGTTCACAGGTGACAATTGTTAGAGTCTGTGTGCTACCCTTAGCTGCCTGCCTCACACCCGTGGTCTGGGCACACCCACCAATATAAGACAGACAATATGCTTTTCTTGACTGATGGCTGGAAACGGAAAGATAATTAAAGGATACCAAGGAAGAGAGATCAAGGAGTAAGGCCCTAAGAGGCGATAGAAGGCGTCAGAGGTCCATAGGAGAAGGAAATCATCACAACACGCTCATGATGTTTGAATATTCGGCAGCAAATTCAAATCCCCGACACACGTTCAAGAACCGGCCCTGTTTGACCTCCCCGGCCCTCGTCTGCCGCCCGAGTATGTCCCACCTGGCCTTCTGAGGGACATAATATTTAAATAATAAGTAAATAAAGCGCCGGGCCTCACCTGGACGGCAATAAGGTGACGGTGATCGAGGGAGGCGTTGCGGCGCGCCAAAACCTTGTAAACAAACCGCCGCCGTTGCGAGAAATCCTTCCTCGCAAAAAATAAGTCACTGATGTCCACTACGCATGCGCACTGGGAAATACACTGCAAGAAAACATTAATTTGCCTGGTTTTGTTCTAGTTTGTGATCTTTGTGATGGTTGATGTTTCCCGAAGGAAGGCAATACATCAGATTAACAGACCCAACAAGCAGGAAGTGAGTGAACGTCAACGAGGGGTAATTCTTTCTAAAATCTGCTTTATTAGTTTTTTTTATAAAGCCCTATCTTCATTAAAAGTGTTGCTCTGATGTTTGTGCCACGTTTCGAGGCCGAATTAGGACAAGTAAGCGATATCGGTGAGTGAAATATAGAAAAGTAAGGACATTGAACCTCTGCGAGTTATTTTGTGGCGTGAAGATGCCAGAGACATGTCGTATAACTCTAGCTATAGTGTCGTACGTTGACGGTACTAAATTGTAAAACCTATTTTTGCGGTATCATCATCTCAACACAGTTATTTCATGGCTATTTTGTACACTTTTCTATTTATATTTATACTCTCCCCCTATTGTTTTCCGAGAGATTGGTAGACATCAGTGATAACACAATAGTATTTCGTAAGGAAGGAAGCGCGTTTAAATAGTCAGTCTGAACTGTAAAATATTTGTTCTTATACTGTTAAGGAGTTTTCGTGTGTATGGACGTTTTTGTTTTTCGCACCAAGCATTAATTTGTCGTATTTATATAATAATTATCGTATGATCGGTCAACTTGAGAAGGTGCCGGTGCGGAGATAACTACTTATTGTGTACCTTCACTGTGCGCTGCACAGATAAAATTATTGGCCTTCAGTAACCAATATAGAAAATATATATATATATGCCCAATAACAATCAAAGTTACTTTTTTTTATTTGTTCTATAACAAAGAAAATGTTGGACAAACGGCCGCCGATGCTCAAATGTTTGGCCACGGCGCTGAGTTTCAAATATTCCATGGCCCATTAACGCACAAGCACACATCTTCAGGCACTCTGGCCGCAGAGACTTCAAGTGCGATGTTTGTGCCAAGTTCTTCAAGGCAAAAGATGAGATTCAACAACACATGAGGATCCACTTCTGAGACCACCCCGCCGAGTTTCCCCTCAGATTAAAGGTCCCTTCCTGGTCCCTTCCACAGTGATGGCAGATTCATGGCCCCTTCCTGGTCCCTTCCACAGTGATGGCAGATTCATGGCCCCTTCCTGGTCCCTTCCACAGTGATGGCAGATTCATGGCCCCTTCCTGGTCCCTTCCACAGTGATGGCAGATTCATGGCCCCTTCCTGGTCCCTTCCACAGTGATGGCAGATTCATGGCCCCTTCCTGGTCCCCTCCACAGTGATGGCAGACTCACAGCCCCTTCCTGGTCCCTTCCACAGTGATGGCAGACTCGCAGCCCCTTCCTGGTCCCTTCCACAGTGATGGCAGATCCATGGCCCCTTCCTGGTCCCTTCCACAGTGATGGGAGACTCACAGCCCCTTCCTGGTCCCTTCCACAGTGATGGCAGACTCACAGCCCCTTCCTGGTCCCTTCCACAGTGATGGCAGATTCATGGCCCCTTCCTGGTCCCTTCCACAGTGATGGCAGACTCACAGCCCCTTCCTGGTCCCTTCCACAGTGATGGCAGATTCATGGCCCCTTCCTGGTCCCTTCCACAGTGATGGCAGATTCATGGCCCCTTCCTGGTACCTTCCACAGTGATGGCAGACTCACAGCCCCTTCCTGGTCCCTTCCACGGTAATGGCAGATTCATGGCCCCTTCCATGGTGGTGGCAGATTCATGGCCCTTTCCTGGTGCCTTCCATGGTGATGTCAGAATTATGACCCCTTCCTGGTCCCTTCCATGGTGGTTGTAGAGTCATGACCCCTTCCTGGATAGCAACACTTCCCGTTGTGCTGTGAGTCCATTCTCTCCATTCCCTTGGACCATCTTGACATAACTTGCTTGTAACAACTTCATGGGCCAGAAGATAATGACCCTTTGTTTTGCGTTGTACTCCTACATTCTGGTGAATAATAATTACACTTGATTGCTTCCTTTATTATCCTCGCCCTCAAGACTGGAGTTGTGAGCTAGAGAGGAGATACTCTCTAGGCTGAAGAGTTCTAGTTCCACCAAAGAAAGGTGGATTCTGTGGGCCTCCACCCAGAGTAGAATAAACATAGGCCCACCAGGGACTTGGCAATGCCTGCCCAGCCTTCCATCACAGATGTCAGTTCCTGGCTCAGCTTTTGTGAAAAATTTAATGGGCATCACAGGACAGAATAAGAATTAGAGTACTGGATACAGAATTCACATGCCCCAGAATGTACAAGAAAAATGATAGTCCAAGACGTGGTGGCGGAGGCGAGACGTTAACACAGAAGTCATATAATTATACCAAGTCGAGTCACTTTGGCTTCAAAACTGCGACCTGCAGGTTACATGCAGGGGGCAGTTTTGGGCGGAGCAGCAGGATGACGTCACTTGAAGTCAAATACCTGCCAGTTCACGGGTGACTAAAGTTGCGGCCGTGTGTGAACTTTGGATGTGCATGCTCGCCTTCTTTCACTGCACGTTCAGGCAAGCCACTGACGAAAAAAATATACCTTTTATTGTGCTATGCGTGACTGTAATTACAACAATGCCTACAAGCGGCGGTGTGGGATTGAGGAGGGGCATGTTGAAGTGACTGATTTAGATTAGTCTGCCCTTCTTTGTTTTCTCTAAATCCCAGTTTCTACATTTTCTAGTTTGGCTCCAAGCAGTGTCACGCATAAGCCACGCCTCTGCCGTGTCTCCTCACACAAAGCTGCGTACGACTTGACTTGGTATAAGTGACTTTGGGTAACACTGCCCGTCACACCGTCTGGTATGAAGGTGTTGACAGGACGAATTTAAGTGAGTAAAGAGCTGCTGGCCTTGTGCCTCAAGTATAGGACATGTTCTGAGTTATGGTGAAGCTCCGAAGCTTCGACATGTGACGTCACTTATCTCATCTGGTACGTCAGCCAATGCACCAGCTTTGAAGTGCTAGTATATAATGGTTAATTCTCCCATTCATTGCTTCAACTGTCTCAAATTCGAATCATAATAGTGTACTTAAATAATAACCCAGTGCAAATTACCCAAATAGTGTTTAATTTCTCCCTATTAAAGAAAGGATTAAACGCGAGGTAATTTTCTACATGAATTTCCGACAGCTTCCTCCTCCTTGTGTGGCGTGCTGGGTGTGGCAACAAGCGGACAAGTCCCCCGACAAGTCATTCTGCAGATACAGGGACAGAAAGGAGGGGAAATAACACGTTGAGGGCAGTGGCTGGCCAGCCTGTCAAAAATGTAGATGTAATATTTGTAAAGCAATAGAAACATGGACATTGCATAATAACAAGGTCCGTTGCCAAAGCGAGATCCCTGTGAATTAATGAACGAAGGATATTGAAGAAGCAAAAAGAACAGTACAGAAATTTTGGATGAAAAGAGAAGAAAAGGAGGAACTCACATAGTCGCCACATTTGTTCTTTTTTGGTATTTTTCTCGTTTTAGTTGTGTTGTTTAAGAAATCACAATGCATTCACTGCAAAATATGATCTTTTAGCTATACAATGAGCTTGGCATCACTCTGTTACGTACCCTTGAAAGGTTAAAAAAAATAGGTTTTATTTTGGTGAGTGACGTCTGGCGACTTAATATCAATAATACTTTAATGCCACCAGCTACCCTTGAACTCCACTACTGGCAACATTTTAAGGCTTGGCCGACTTCCTATGGTATTCAAAGTGTAGAATATGCAAAATATGACAAAAACACGCCACATTTGTCACTTGTTCTGGCGACTTTATATTACTAGATATGAAATGTCGCCAGAGTTAGGTTTTACAAGTGGATTTAGTAAAACATTACTTTGGATGGCTTTTGATTTATTATGATCTGCAGCTTAATTTTAAAGTATATTGATGAAAATTCATAAAGAAAAGCATAAATAACAAAAGGCTAGATTTTATTCCATTTTCTGAGGAAAACCAAGATTTTCTTAATATTAAGTCACCATCAAGAATTGCCACCTACTGCTACGTACAGACTGAAAAGGACAACACACCTACCTTTAGCATGTCCTCAGGCACTACTGGCCTCTCAGCTGATGAAGCTTGCATTCATAGCAGCATGAAATGGCAACAAGTGAAGGCGGGTGGAGGAGTTGGCCGAGTGTTCGCGCGAGTGAAAAATGACACTGAATTTATCAATGTCTGGTAATTTTGTTAAAGTATTTATAGTGAATTATTTTGTATGAATGCAAAGTAGAAAGGTTGGATTATGTTATGCATGCGTTGGGATTTACTAATGACGAATAACTTTTGAGATACAACCCTTTACTTTTTTTCGGCGACTTTTTAGAGCGGCGACTATATATGAGTTGACGGTAGAGCCCAGAGTGTGACGAGCTACATCAGGGAGTGCCGTTGTGGCCAGTCTCATTTCTCTCCCCGGCCTCTGTGATGGACCAAACTTGAGAGAGAGAGAGAGAGATTTACATAGAAAATCAGACCACACAGACCCCATGGTCCAGACTAGGTGGTCTGTTCTTAAACCTAAGTGATTTTACATTAATCAGATGGCTCCAAAACGTTGCTTTTCTACTCTAGTTAATATTAAGTTCAAGGAAGTGACGGTCGAGCTTGTTTTTAAAGGAGCCAATCGTGTTACACTGGACCACTGATGGTGGGAGCTTATTCCATTCTCGCACTACAACGTTGATGAAGAAAAATTTGGTGCAGTCTGAATTTACTTGTCAACATTTGAGTTTTGTGCCATTGTTCCTCGTTCGCAAAGTGTCATCGATCATAAACAATTTTGTTCTGTCTACATTCGTGAAACCATTAAGTATTTTAAAACATTCGATCAGTTTTCCTCGGAGGCGATGTTTCTCAAGAGAGAACTTGTTAAGGGTGGAAAGCTTTTCTTCGTAGGATTTATTGCGCAAGGAAGGGATCATTTTTGTTGCTCGACGCTGAACACCTTCTAGTTTAGCAATGTCCTTTGCATGGTGGGGAGACCAAAACTGTACTGCATATTCCAAGTGGGGTCTGACTAAACTATTGTAGAGCGGAAGTATTACATCTTTATTCTTGAATAAAAAGTTTCTTTTAATGAAGCCCAACATTCTGTTCGAGAGAGAGAGAGAGAGAGAGAGAGAGACTCTTGTATATATTCTCAGCGCACACATGGAAGGCTTTATATGCATAATAAATAAATTGTACCATGTTTTGTGTGCACCAAGAGATAAGATACTCAGTGCTGTGTACTCAGTAACCTTAATCCTACCCTCAACCAATCACTTGAGTAGTACTCTGTGCTCTCCATGACTTTCAAACATTACCAGTGAAGAGGAAAACTATTGGAAAGACATATTGTTCTTATATTCTACACCTCCAAAGAATCTATTATACCATATTCTGTGGACAAATACAAAAATATATCTATCCTGGAGCAAAAATAAATTCTTATCATTTGAGTTATAGAGAACAGTGAGATCACTTTTATACTCTGATACATATTAATCAAAATATTTCTGATTTCGGCAACTGTTGTACTAAATGACTAGAATAGTATAGGAGCTTTGTTAATCTGTGTATTGTATCTTCAGAATTTTTTTGGAGGGGAGGCGGTGGCTGAGTGGTCAGCATGTGGGAGCGGTGTCCAGGAGGATGAAGGTTCGCATCCCAGTGGCCACTACAAACAAGCTAGCAATTTTTTAGTCACTGCCAAGTGGCATAAGACTACCCACATGCTGTCCTGAAGACCACCTATCAACCCAGACTCTAGATTCTCTATAAAAGAGGATCAAAGATGAGCTCCAGGGGAGCAGCAAGAACAAAGCAAGATGGCACCACTATAAACACATGCCTATGCCATAACAGGCTGGGGCCGACCACCAGGCTCCACCAAGAAAGCCTACGGATGCCATAGGCGAAACATGAGGAAAAAAATCTCAATGGAATGTTAAGGAGATAAGCAAAATGAGGCAGTGAAAGCCCTGCCACACTGGCATCAGAAAAGCTAACCAGAAATAGAATTTGGAGCAAGAACACTTGCCATAAACAATGACAAATAAAATCTAACAAAGGACACACCACAACCACCTGGGAAGAAACAAGGAAACGAAGAAGTGAAAGCTCACCTTGATAAGCCTGGTGAAGTGGCCGTAAACTGGCACCATAGAAGGGCTAGGTTACAAGGGTGGACTTGTTTAACTTGACCAGAGTGTGAACAATAGTTAGGGGAACCCCCCCGCCAGGTTGAGTCGCTCAAGCACACATAAAGGTATCAACCTCTGTGACAGCTTGCGCATTGAAAGGGTTAAGGGGGGTCGAGGGGGCTGAAGCCCTCCTCGTTAGCAGCGTAAACACTCCTTCGGAAAATTTAATATTGGAGTAGCCCAATGACTTAAATACTTTGTGCTCAATGATTTTTTTTTAATTAAAAAAAAAAAATATATCATAGAAATTATTATATGATATTCACTAGTTTTTAGAAGATTCCTGAAGGCCAACACAGGAATGTAACTATGTCCACTGACTGACTTATAAGCTCTTGCCATGTGAATACATCAGCTTTGGTGTTGATAAATTCAGTACATTTCACTCTTGAACTAAGAAAAGCTGAGTGTATTATCCTCTTCACTGGAGGACTGATCTAAGTACTCGTCCTCATCAGTAGATGCTTCCTCAAATGAGTGTTTTGCCACACCCAGAGTGAACA
>NC_066521.1:10808911-10921411 GCF_024679095.1 Eriocheir sinensis
CCCGGAAAAGTTGCCGGTTGCCCAAGCTGCTGCCAATGTGGTTGGAAGAAAAAGGCCCAGTGTGACACCAGCTTACGGACAACCGACAACTCGCTCTCGGATGGGCATACGGGTGTTGCCAGTAGCCACAATGGTTAGAGGAAAACAGCCAGTGTGACACCGCCATAAGGTAGTGAGGCCGCTGATTGAGTGAGTGCCGGTGATGACGTCATCGGACTCCCAGCGAATCACAAGCGTGTTTTCAGAGCTCAGCCAATCGTAAGGCTTCATCTGTGGCTTTAAAACGACCCGTTCTCTCTTCCTGTTTTCTTCCTTTTTCCAAGGTACGTATTTTGAGCTAACAAGGGTGCAAAGGAGGAAAAAAAAGTGAGCTCCTGGGGTCTGTATGAGCCAATTATAATGGCGCCACTATAAATACTTGCCTGCGCCATGACTTCCTTGGGGCTGACCATTAGGCCCAGAAGGATAGTCCACCGATGCCATGAAAAAAAAAAAAAAAAAAAAAAAAAAAATTCCACAGGTCAGAACAAATAAGCGCTTTTTCAGTGTTTTCAATACCTCAAGTTCCGCGATCCTTGAGTTTAGCGCTATACCTTCGGAACAAAGCGAGCGCAAAACTCGAGAGGGTACTGTATATTATCTTTATAAAGCCTGTACATGACAGCTGATTAGTAAGGAATGTTTGCCAATGACTACGCACACTTCCAATGAGTTCACATTAGGAAAAAGCTAATTTTTTTTACAGGTTTTACATTTTTTCACTGGCAAAAGCATAATAAACAAAAAAGCCCATTAAACACTGCTCCTACAAAAGAAAACAGAATGAGTGGCCAGACCAGAGGTCAGTTTAACAGCTTTCTTCTTCCTGATATGAGTAAGTGTGGATAGGTGTGTATAAATTGTCTACCCTACCCTACGTGTGTAAAGAAATGGAGGAATCACCTGGGAAGGGGATGAAGGTGGCGAGGGCTGCAGCTGGTTCTCCAGGTATGACAGGTAGATGTGTTTGGTGACATACTCCTGCCACACATCCTTGAGCTCCTCCTCCTCCCTCTGGAAGTCATGCTGCCAGGCTGGTCTGTGGCACAACATTGGATTATGAACCATTGCAATACAGCTGAACCATCCTCAATTTGCTTGTCTTGCTCTCATACCCTTAACTTTTTACTATGGTAGGGAAAGTTTGCCAGCTAGCATTCATGATAAATATACAAGTAAATAAATAAAACTGAATATAGTTAATCAATAAAAATATGCAACTGTCTAAAAAGATGATAACCATTCTTCATTTTGACAAATAGCTTCTTCATATACCTCAGCTCAATTTTCCAGTGGCGTTGTTTTTGTGACATGATTAGTAATTCAAATCATGCATACAAATAAGCTAACATATCCCATTTTCTGTTGTTATATACTTTCAGCTATGACTTCACTCAAATATGGTTTTCATTTTCTTTGCAGAATCGCTGTACACATACATTTGCTATATTATAATAGCATGAAATAAAGGGAATCAAAATCAAGAAATGACAATGGTCAGAACACATATTTAGGAGAAAGGACAACAGACAGACAGAAAGAGTGGCAGACTGTGCAACAACTGATATAAAAAGACCGACAGGGAGACCATTCAGCAGATGGTGTGATGCAATTCAAAAGTTTACGTTACATTGACACCGAAATTGGAACCCAGAGACACAGGAAAGAAGGGATTGGAGATGCTTGGGGGTGGCCTGTCTCTTGCGGTGGAAAGATACAGGCTGATGATGATGATGATGACTATAATTGTATTCGAGTACCTCAAGTTATCTAACAAATGGTGGAGTGATTCTAAACATTCAACATTTATCTCTTTATCCATCCTCTGTATCTCTTTGTTAGGTAAATCACTTCACATAGTCTCCCATCTCAATATATAATCTATACCATAATTTCAGTTTCAATTAATAAAGAAACCTTTGACTTTCTTGTGATTATTCATAAATATTGTTCAATCATACACTAGAAAACAAACAGAAACATACCTCATCTTCTTCAAAACATCCAGTCTCTTGTGCCTCCTGACCAGGGATTCCTTTTTCTGCTGTATCCTCTCATCAAGCTGCAAAACATTAATCAGTGAAGGACAGGCAAACATAAAATAAAATTAAATGTTGAGGGAAAAAGAGCCTTGCTGGTCATTATTATCTCTCAATAACAGTACAACCTAAATCACTTCTTATGTTAAAATTTTGCAGCACCATACCCATCACATGTTTAATTCTTATATAGAATGGTATAGAATTAGAAATCTAAAAAGAAGTCAATTAACACTAGAAAGTAAAATAAATAACTAGAAGCAATGATAGGTAACCAACTGGAGCATGTAGTAGCATATTCATGAAATGCCATCTTTGAATATTAGGGAACAGCACAAGCAAGTATTTAACTTTGAAGATTAAGAAAATAATGACACTTTGAGGTATTAACAAGTGACTATCTGGAAAGAATAACACCCTGCAGGCATCTAATTCTATTTGAGGGTTTTACTCACACAATAATTTTAGTGCAAAGGTCAATAAATAAATAAATAATAATTAAAACTTCAGCGATGCTAATGTGTGAGAGACGTGTCACCCATTAAAAAGCTAGGGCTACTCTGAAATTACCTAGACAAAGCCAGGTCATGTACTCACCTCCTTCTGTTTCAAGGACAGGTGCTCAGTATCCTCTGTCATCTGAGCCACAAGAGCAGCCACGGAGTGCAAGGAGGATGTAATGCATGATTCAGCTTTATCAAGGTCAATCGCCTGCTTCACTGCACTGGTCCGCTCCACCTGACAAAACAAAAAATCAGAAAACAAATATATTTATCTGAGCTTCTTCTGCCTCCTCATTATCACCAGTGACATCATTAAAATAATTTAAATGAATATCTTTCAATTTTCCAACCCAGGAATAAACATTTACACCAAAGGAAGTAGAGGTAGGTGATTCAAGGTGTAATGAAGGTGGTAAGAAAATGCAAGGCTGGTGAGTTACACAACTGTTAACATTATAACTTGTGCTGGCCACATGCAATTGCAAAATCATGTGTATATTAAGGTCACTTTAACCCTTAGATGGCGGTGGAATGATATGCAGATGGTCCAAAATTCAGTCAAAAGTTGCGGAGTGACTATATATAGACGCTTCTCGAAAAAGAACTCCCTGTTTTTCAAAGCAAAGACTATACATAGCCGGTAGTTTGAATACTTTGGACCCTGAAAAATGATGTGGCAACTTTTTTGTGCATGTGGTTATGAGAAATAGTCACGAATATATGTCGTATACACTTAAGGGGGGCGACTACGGGAGGTCCTCCTGCGCATATGGTACGTCCAATAGCTTTGAAACCTTAGTATGTTGTTTGTTACTGTAAAGGTATGTTATTCTGTGAATTTCATCAAATTCGGGTGAAGTTTAGGTGAGACTCAAACAAAGCATATTTTTTGTTTTTTTGTTTCACAAGCTTTATTTTTCAGTTAATCGGTTTGAGAAAAAATACCATAGAAACTTTGTTTACCTACCTACATTTTGTTGGAAGTAACTTTTTGATTTTTTGTTTTGTCTTCGAAGAAAAAAAATGACAATCTTTTGTCAATTATTATTTTCTCCTCCCTGTGTCCCGTTTTCTTTTGAAATTATTGGAAATCTATTTCCAACAAAAAATTGCCCTTTAGTTGTAGTTTTAACTGATACCTAACAAAAGTCGATCAGACTTTTTACCGATTTTGTGAAATTATTTTAAGTTTAAAAAACTAATTTTCGAGATATTGGCTCCTAAAGATATTTTTACATTTCATTCCTGTCTTGCCATTTTCATTTATTTGATTGGCATGAAATTTTCACATATTATTGTGTATATCTTGTTGACTTACTGGAGAATGATCAGGCATCTGGTCCCGTGGCACTCCCGTGTAGCGCGAGTACCGCGGGAGTGCCTCGCAGGAGTACCTTGTTTCTACGCAACTCTCTTGCTTGTTTTCTGAGGTTTGGCCACTCCATAAGCCCTCTTGATGTTGGTGACTCTTTTTCTGGTTGCCTTGCGCGTGTACGTCATTTGTAAGGATGTTTTTTTGGCTGGAGAGGAGAGAAAAGTACGATATACTCTTCCCGTCTGTGTCTCACTTGGCACTGGCGCGGTGGCACCTCTCTTCCTCCCCTGCCTCTCCGCACGAAGAAGAGAGGATGACAGATGACAAAATTTACGAAGAAATAAAATATTCTAATGCAATTTTTACGTATATACGAATGATACCGAATATTTGACATGAGCGTCTTATGACGCGCATGTCCAACTATGACGCAAAAGCCCCCCCAGGGGGAAGGGGTTTTAATTTTACGAAAACAAACCTCACCACATGGTAATGTAGGGTTTCCTGGCCACGCTGAGCGAAAAACATGTACTCGTCCGATTTTAAATATATTCGTCAAAAAATACCCCGTAGTCGCCTCCCTTAAAGCAATGTCTCAGTCTGCTCCCAGCTACCAGAGGGGATACAGTACTTTTTGTGTCTACTCTAATCTAATTATCATATTTCAATTTCATATTTGGAGTTTGTAGACACAATCAAGTTCCATTCACAGAGGAACATCACTGATGAAGAAATACAACACATTCTAGATCAGGACTTGGACACAGCTTTGTCTGTGTGTGACTCCATATACCTTTTAAAAATGTGACTAAAATACAATTATAATCCTTCAGTTTTGCATGGTAGAAATATAAAAACACTTCCACACTGCAGTAGAATCTACATATAGACGATAAAACATCCATTTTGCAGCGCAACTATATTTATGCTACAGTCCTAAGGTCGGCAGTGACTATACATACAGAAGATTCATTTTGGGGGGAGCTACTCTTCAAGTACTGGCGCCTTCTAAGGGTTAAAAACATAACTGTTGTAAAATAATATATATATATATATATATATATATATATATATATATATATATATATATATATATATATATATATATATATATATATATATATATATATATATATCTATATATATATATATATAAGCATGACCTCTGTTAACTGCCATTTTAATGTGACATTAAGAAATACTGCTGGGAGCAAGATGTGCACAGTGCTAGTAATCATGACCCTGTAAGTATCCTCCCAGGTGCCTTTACCTTGTGTTGTGTGAGGCTGGAAAAGAAGAACACTTTCAAATAAGTCCAGCAGCGCAATGACAACACAATATTAAATTAAACCATCCATCAGTACTAGGTATTAGGATATGTACATAGCAAGTATCATTATCAGCTGTTAATTTGTTGATGAAATATACTGAAATGGACCATCACAAATCAGATTTTGAAAATATAATACAAGTTTCAGTAACATAACATTGTAACTGGGATATGTGATAACACAACAGGAAAACACATGAACACCTACCTTGTTCTCCACCTCATGCTGAAGACTGTCACAAAGGTTGGCTGCCCTGTGGATGACAGAAGATGCCAGCTGACGAGTCTCCTGCAGCTCCTGGAAGCAGCATACACTTTAGGATCAGGTGGGTGAGAGAAATTAACTGACTATACCACTGGCAACATGAGGAGAAAGCTAACTGTAAGAACAATATACACTTTGGGATCATGTGAAGGGTAATAAAATCTTTTTTGCTTTTACTCCTAGGCAAGAGTATATTGTGTCAGCGTAATATGTAAGACCTATTGCACTGCCACAGAGGGAAGAACTTCAGGATTAATTTATGACATATGTCACAGACTAAAACATAATGTATCCATGTATGGTGCTGGATGATTGGAATTAAACGTTAACCCCTTCACTACGGCCGGGCCAAAACAGCGCCCTGCGCCATATCCGGGATCGCCGCGCGTGCCAAATTTCAAATGTCGCTATTGAATATAACAAGTTTTCAGCCATAAACTCAACATAATCATCATGTATTATATATGAAAACATGCAGAATTAAATGGTGCACATAAAGAGACTCACTACGGCCGGGCCAAAACAGCGCGCCGCACCATATCCGGGATCGCTGCATGCCAAATTTAAAATGTTCCTATTGAATATAACAAGTTTTCAGCCATAAACTCAACATTATCATCATGTATTATATATGAAAACATGCATAATTAAATGGTGCACATAAAGAAACATAAATTTATTGATAATTTTGAGATGTAAGCATAAATATAGAGATAAAATAACTCGTATGTTGGCTAAAGCGAGCCAGGACGCAGTGTGTGCGTCCTCGGATATGGTACGGGGTACGCATGGACGCAGTATACGCGTACTCATGTTGAAGGGGTTAAGCAGTTTCCTCTATTGATAAATCTTACTGTTTTTTGAAGGGAAAGGAGATGCTTTGAAATGTGGTAACTATAGGGGGATAAGGTTACTGGAGCATGGCATGAAGGTATATGAAAAAGTCATGGAGAAGAGGCTGCGAAGCATAATGAGAATTGATATATGTCAGTTTGGCTTTTGCCCTGGGAGATCAACAACTGAAGCAATATATACTATGAGAGGGCTTCAGGAAAGGTTTGTGGAGAAGAGGAGATTGTATCATGTTTTTTTGTAGATCTAGAGAAAACATTTGACAGAGTACCAAGGGAAATTATAAGATGGGCATTGAGAAGGTAAAGAGTACCAGAAAGATTGGTTGAATTGGTGATGGGACTATATGGAGGTACAAAATCAAGAATGAAAACAGTAGTGGGAACATCAGATGGTTCGAAATTGGAGTGGGGGTTTATAACAGCAATGGAGGAGGCAACAAAGGAAGCAAGAGGAGAGGCACCATGGGAGGTGTTGTATGCAGATGACTTGGTAGTAAATGCAGACAGCAGAAGAAGTGAAAGAAAAGTTTAATAAATGGAAGGAAGGAATGGAGGAGAGAGGTTTGAAAATTAATATGAAAAAAAAAAAGAAAAAAGTATATGGTGACTGGAAAAGAAGCAAGAGAAAAGATTAAATCAGGAAAATATCCATGTGGATGGTGTGGGAAGGGAATAAGTGTTAATTCTGTCTTGTGCACATGTTGCAGACAGTGGTGCCACCTTAGATGTTCAGGCCTCGGAAATGTAAGAGTGCAGAATTTTATATGCCCTGCTTGTGTAAGGAGACAGCAAGGACAAGAAACTGAGAGGGATGAATTAGAGGTGAATGGAGGAAAGCTGGATGAGGTACGGTAGAACATTTCTGTTATCTGGGAGATGTTCTGGACTGTGAGGCAGGAGTGGAGAGGACAGTGAGAGCGAGAGTGACGGCAGCGTGGTTAAAGTGGAGGGAGGTGGCTAGTCTGCTCATGAATCATAGAATCCCTCTAAAGAGCAGAGCAGGGGTGTACCAAACATGTATTAGATCAGTGATGTTGTATAGAGTAGAAACATGGGCTCTAACCAGAAAATTGATGGAGGTATTGAGAGCAAGTGATCGCAGAATGCTGAGGTACATGGCGGGGAACAGGTGGCAAGACAGTGTCCAGTGCAGATGTAGCTAACAGATGTGGAGTAGAGGACCTGGAAGTTCTCCTCAGAAAGGAAAGACTCTGATGGTTTGCACATGTAAAGAAAGCAGGGGAGGATACAGTGCTGGGAGCTGTGGAGAGATTGAAGGTAGAAGGAAGGAGACCAGTTGGTAGACCTAGGAAAACGTGGAGAAGGTGTATACAGGAAGACTTGGCATTGATGGGATTGGATGAACACCAGACAGAAGACAAAGTAAAATGGAGGAGAGCCATAAAACGTCCAACCGCTCAGGAAGAGTGAAAACAGACGTTAAACGAAATGATGATGATGATGATGATTTTAAGCATGACTTCAACTCATTTAAATACTTCTGTAATAGAACATCATTTTTGCTTCATTACTAAACAGAACCCCTCAGTATTTCATAATTACAAGATATTCAAATGTGATCAATCACACCTAAATAACTTGAGTTTAGAATTCTTTATTTGTTTTTCCCACCTTTACTGAGACCTGAGGGTATGGGTGGTGGGAGGGTGAGGGATGCATCTCGTCACCCTCAGTGGTGGGCATGGATTGGATGGCTTGGTACACCACTGTTGTGATCTTCAGTAGCTCTCTTGCTGCCAGTCTGTCAGCTCCATATAACTTCTTTGTGTTCAGCTGTATTCCCAGTGTCTGGTACTGAAATATGTTTGAAAACTCAGAAAAATGCAAAAAAGAGAACCCATCATAAATTACACAACAGTGGTGTGTATCAATGAATATCAAAATCATTACCATCATCACTGAGCATTGGAGTTGTCATAAAGAATTGTATGAGAGTTTCATTTTTTTTTTAATATAATACTACAAATGAAGATTACACGATGAAACAGGCCATTTAATATATTAAGGCTAATGTCTTTTGCCGTGAGAGGAATTAAACAAATAGCTTTACTAGTCCCAATTTTTCCTTTCTATGACATGAAGAGCATAATAGAGGTTTTTGAACCACAGAAGTAACAGGAGAGTAAAACTTAGAGCTATAAAGTGTGAAAAAAATACAAATATAGAATATGTAATACAAAATCAAACACAACAGCAACTGAAGCATTCCACTATACAGCAAAGAGATATTTCCTCACAAAAAATACAGCAGCTGTGTTAATGAGGGTGACCCGCTGCTGCTCCGTGTCAATGCTGGAGGGCAGTGAGGCGTGGCTGCCGTCAACACACGATGACAACCATGCCAAAACCTCATTTACGAGCTGGAAGTTGGGTGCGGTGAAGTTTTCCAGGGACACCAGGCGAGGAAAGCCCAGAGAACGCAGGTGCTCCACTAAGTCTGAAACAAGGGAGCTGTGAAGACCACTGCCTCACCTCAATTAACCCATCCACTACAAATGGCACGGATTTGGCTTTCACTGGTAGCCTGGTAACATATGCTCTCAAGTTTTTCTCTTCCTCTTTGGTTGATAGTGGAGTGTTTCCCATGTGTTATTGGTATGCTAGATATCCCCTCCCAAGGTGCATGACTACATTTTTCTTAATTGAATTGTAGCAGCCACTTTTTGTTCCATTTCTGTAGCTTGGTGATGTCTTCTTGTAGGAAATCCACAGTCAAGGGGTTATGATCCTAGTAGGTGACTGTACCGTACTTATGCATGGATGAAAATTTATGACATTTTTCCCCCAAGATAACAATCACAGTCCTCTGATAACATTAAGCAAAACTCACTCAACCAGCTACCTCTTATTCTTCTTCATATATGCATTGTATAAAATGAATGTTTAGCAGGAAGGCCTTTGTACAGGATTGCTTCCTGCCTTGTGCTCCATGTTGAGCCTGGGAATGATGATCTCATCGGTAGGTGGCAAGATGACACCACTATAAACACGAACTTGCTTGTGCCATAACAAGCAGAGGCCAACCATCAGGCCCCACCAAGAAAGCCTACTGGTGCCACAGGTAGAACATAAAAAAAAAAGAAAAAAAAAAAGTGGACAGTGCCATTCTACTGGTGAGAACTTATATGCTGGATGTTTACTAAACGTTAAAATCCTTAGGAACTTATGGTAAAAATATTTATTCAGAATAGTATTTATAATAAAGCTGCCTAAAACAGTGAGGGCATGGGGCCATTCACAAAACTGGGATACATGCAGAAAAACATTAAATGAAAAAATAAGACACATAAGAGGATGCAACAGCAGCAGAAATGATACAGTAAAGTGCTACATGACACTAGAAGCTGGATGATCATGGAAAATATGACTACATTAAAATCTTAACATGCCCCAATTGCCTAAGAGCACAAAGGTCAGTAACATAGTCTCACTCATTTAAGAACCTAGGCCTCTTTAGCACCACCATTTTGTACTGGTGAACATGCCTAACTAGACCCTTGCTTAAATTCCAATTTGGTTAGGAGTTTCCCAGTTTACCCAGCTTTTCATCATCCCTTTCGGGATGGTTGTATATAAATGGGTAGTACCTAGGGAAGCCTATGGAAAGATAAACTGTTGTAACCCAGATGTCACACTTCCTCTGTGACCTAGGGTTTTACTCACCAGTCACCACAGGCTCAAGGGTCAGTGATAGTGATGGGCAATACTCGATTTTTTCAGTTATCTATTATTTCAATTACTTTTGTAGACAGTAATTGATTAATAATCAATTACTTTCACCTTAAAATTGATTATACAGTGGCATATTGGCAGAGTATAATGTTATGGTTTGTGTACTCTCTCTCTCTCTCTCTCTCTCTCTCTCTCTCTCTCTCTCTCTCTCTCTCTCTCTCTCTCTCTCTCTCTTAACCAAATATAAAACTATAAAGAAAAACACCTAGGAAAAAAAAAAAAAAAAAAATAGGCTCAAATTTTCATTAACAAAAATCAAAATGGAATCAACAAACTCATGACTTTTAATAATCATCAAGTAATCCTATGGTAATCGATTACTGGGAATTATACTCGATTACCTTGTAATCCCTGTAATCAATTATTTGTAATTAATTACACCCACCACTAGTCAGTGATGTGAAATGAGCACCAAGGTCATGCAGCCACAGTATATGTCCCCAACTTTGTCTTTATTTTACCTCATTAGGTGATTCTAAGGAATATCAGGCAAGAACACACTTTAGGGTTACTAAAGGCAAGTCTATATATCTACATGGTACATATTTGTAACCCACCTATGGGGACAAAAACAATGCTCATCATATGGCTATAGAATGACAACACACTATTTCTTTAGGCTATGTTATAACACGCCCTCTTAATATTTTCGTTCATGCAGGAAAAAAAGCATTATTTTTTTTCTTCTACATGATATATATGACAACCAATAAATGAGTGATGCAGCTGCTCCATGCATGCTATTCTCATAAACAGGTTTGGTATAAGGTAAAGTTGGGGCATATGCAATAGCTGCACATGGCCTCAGTGAACATGCCTTGAGCCTGTGGTGGGAAGGACCCACTCACTACCTTGGGACACAGGACCAGAGTGGCAAGCAGGTTACTACAGTTTACCTTCCCAAGGTCCCCATTTATCGACACGCCTGAAAGGGATGATGAACAGCTAGGTGAACTGCACGACAACTGCCTGGACTGTGATTTGAACACGGGCCCGTGGATTCATAGCTAGGTATGCTAACCACTGCACCACAGAGTTGCTTAACCCTATCCATCCATGATGCAGAAGTCGGTGTCACAGTATGGAAAGGGTCAAGAGGAAATGAAAGAGGATTAATCCTCTTCTAAACCTCTCAATACTCCTCTAAATTCCTCTCAATCCTCCTCTAAATTCCTCTTAATCCTCTTCCATTTCTTCTTAAGAGGTTTAGAAGAGGAGAGGATTAAGAGGAAATGGAAGAGGATTAAGAGGTTTAGAAGAGGACTAACGGCGACGCCGTCGGACGCCGACGTCGGCGTCGCTGGAGTGAAGGGGTTAAACAGGTTGGGGGCAAAAGAAAAATTATGTTGCGCCAGTTAAACTAGAGAAGTACAACAGTAGGTGAGATTTTGCACAGGTTATTATTCTCGTTGGGGCAATATTGGAGGGGCATAGTGACTCTCCATATTTACCGATGTTTTTTCGCCGAAAGGAAAACAGCTTTGAAAGCACTAAAGTGATTTTTTTGTTTTTTGTTTTAAGAAATTGCTGTGAAGACCTGCTGTTAGGATGAATTGTCAACAATGCTGCTTATGTGATTCAGCCTCCTCGACTCCTGGATCTGTCAACAAAGTAACAGAACCCCACGCAAACCTAGCAGAAAATTGCCCATCACTGCTAAAATAGCAACTCACTGCCACAGTATGCTAACCTATCACTGCTAAAGGTCATAACCTGTCACCATTAAGGGCAGTAACTTTTTGCTGCCAAAATAGGGAGCTATCACCAATTCACTCTAGCATTTTCTTAGCTGTTTCCTGTTTGCCAATGAAAACATATTTAAAATTTGTGAAAAAGCATCATAGTTTACCCGTAAATTAATTGTACGAATCTGCTGAAATAGACCGCTGCAGTCTGCTAAACAATATCCAAGGCACACTTTTGTATACTCATGCCATTTGTATAGAAATACCGCAGGTAAAGTATTTACAAGCTGGAAGGCTGACTTCCCAGACACAGCCAATCCCACCTTTCATCTGTGGTGTGACCTGACCCTGCCATCACCCCCCCCCCCCCCCAAGTCTGCAAGACTGCCCGGCCCCGGCCTGCCCCACACAGCCACGGGGACCCCAGGACTCTTACTTCTCATTTCCCTGAAGGACATCCTGCCGTGTGTGGAGAGGCTGACGAGGCACCCACAGCAGTCCACGCGGCGCCTTCCTGTGTGTTAGGGGGCTGGGCAGGCCATGGAGGGTGTCTCGGCGAGGTGCGGTGCCCGTTGGAGGCTGGCTAGGGTCCTGTACCATGTATCTGGAGTATGAGCCTTAGTGTCTGGCCTTGCTGTATCCTCCTGGGTTGATTCGCGTCATGTGTTACAAAATATATAAGAGAGGCAGAGGACCTCGACTCAGCGCTGTCACGATGTGGGGGAGGGAGGGGTGACGGGTGACAGCTGGAGTCCCTTGATAGAGAGACTACCGACAGGCGGCCTGCTGGGCGCCATTATTGGCCCCTCGAGCACCGCGCCAACTTTGAACTGAAGTATCAAAAACATAATTGTTCCTATTTTTGGAGCGGACACGGCTGCTTTTTAATGTAGCAATGCCTTGCTGCCTGGGTTGCGGCTGTAGTAACAGGCCGGAGAGGGGATGCAAAGTTTATAAATTCTCTGCAAGTCCGCTGAGAAGAGTTGTGCAAAGTCAGTCTTCTTGGAAGGAAACCATCGATCGTCGTGATATGCCAGAATTTTTCTCTTAACTACGTTCCAACACGACCACCGCGTGTAACGAAACACACGAGAAATTAATCCAGACAAGGAAAGGTTTTGCCGGCGCCGGGGATCGAACCCGCGACCAGCGAGACGGGAAAGCCATTCCTTAATTTAACCAGTCGACCAAAGAGGTACCCGCCTCGCAGAGTGAGTTATGGAAGGCTCCCCCATCAGGCAAGTCGCCGCACAACACGGCTCCCCATTCCTATGTAGATTAATTTCTGTGTGTTGAGTTCCCATTTTCTATGAACTTCGGAGAGCATGGGCCATCACTCTACCTGTTACCCACTCGGGGTGACAGTACAGAATCACAGGAGGGGATGCCCACCGCTTTGCCACCAGTGAAATGCCAGAATTTACTCTTTTATATACTCCCACACGACCTCAGCGTGTAACGAAACACGATAAATTAATCCAGACAAGGAAAGATTTTCCGGCGCCGGGGATCGAACCCGCGACCAGCGAGATGGGAGAGCCACTCCTTATTAAAACTTGCACAGATATTTACCTTTTTTACAATTGGAGGCTCCCGTGGTCCCGTGGTAGTGTCTCGGCCTTGCGCTTCGGCGGGGTGCCTGGAGCGTATGGGTGATCGAGACCTATGGGGGTGGAAAGGTGGGCTTTTTCCGACACCCTCAGCCCCGTTGTTGGGTCTCCTCCTTGAAAGAATTGGGTATCTCTCTACTTCCCGCAAGACGTGCTGACCTTCCTAAGAAGTAGCCAGACGAACCGTGACTCTTATATCAGTTTAGGTCACCGGTATAAATCACCAGATAAGTGATAACTGTAATGACTGACCCCTTCAAGAGGAACTGCCGCGCGGGGAAGAAGAAATCCCCCCAGCAGGGCAGACTGTCAACAACTATAAACACATAAAAAACGGTGCTGTGTGTTGGTAAGGGTGTCTCATCTGGGGAGAACGCGGCTCATTCAGACCAATAGCCAATACCAAAGTTATGACTGAGACTTCTGGGGAGACAGAGGCTCAGCCAGACTAAAAAAAACACAGGGACTGACAACTCCTGACGACCCACGACCTACTGACCCCTGACACACCCCTGGCACTCTTTGGACATGGACTGACAACCTGATTATACGACCTACTGACCCCTGACAGACCCCTGCCACTCTTTGGGCATGGACTGACAACCCGATTATACGACCTACTGACCCCTGACAGACCCCTGGCACTCTTTGGACATGATTGACAACCGGTTACGACCCACGCGATAATGCCCTTTGACATTTCCTGACCACTCTCAGAACAATGCCTTCGGACAGTATCTGGACGTTTCCCTAGCTAATGTTTCTCAACAACAAAAAGAAGAGTTCAAAAATTCACGAATGGCTTTCTCACTTTCTTACTTTTCATACTAAATTACATACACGCTACACACACACCATTTACTCAATAATCTTAAAATTTACTATGAAATTAGTCAATGGCTATACCTCGGAGGGGCTTATGATTATTGATTCTTGCTTCTTTCTTATTTGTTAACTATACTTAATTAATGTTGTTACTCTTATTAAAATTATATCATTATCATTATTGTTTACTACTACTACTACTACTATTACTACTACTACTACTACTACTACAGGCGTGCCATGAACCAAGAAACATTCAATAGAGTCCGACTGATCTCTCCATTAGCCTTTGGAAATAGTTGATATGGGAGGTGGAAGTGACTGAGAATACCTCTTAACCAGTCGGCCAAAGAGGTTCCCCACTCGCAGAGTGAGTTATGGGAGGCTCGACCATGAGGTAAGTCGCCGCACTACAGTTGGTCAGCAGGTTTATGCCAGATATGCAGTGTGTGTGTTTTGCTATAACTGCCCTCCCTTTGTAATGTCTATGGAGATCATTGCGAGAGAGATAATGCTACAAGGGCTGAAACAATCGTTCAACTCACTGTCATTAGAGGTCCAAAAGTTTCGTTTAGTCGGCGCAACATCTGTGGTCATATGCCGGAGAGAGACAGAAGGGGAAGGAATCATAGGAGAAGGGAACAGATTCCAGGAGACGGGACACAACCCCCAATTAATACCTGGTACCCATTCACTGCTGGGTGGACAGGGGCGTAAGGTATCGGAAAAACCGCCCAAATTTTTCCACTCCGCCCGGGAATCGAGCCCGGGCCCTCTCGGTTGTGAGTCGAGTGTGCTAACCACTGCACCACGAAGCCCCCCATTGGAGTTCCGGACATCGATCGTAGCCAGTGAGGGAAGCTGTCGCCCTACTCGCCCATGTGGCCAATATTATTGGATGTGATATCTCCCGCAGGACTTTAGACTTGTAATGGTTATTACAGTCTCACGGACTGCAGGACGTGTTGTTACAAGACTTTGGATAAAAATAACTAATGTTACTTCTGGTATGCCATACGTCTTGGTAAAACTCCAGATTCACACCCAACTCGATCTCACTATATGGTTAAAAGTTTTAACCATAAATAATGTTTTAACTTAAAACTAAAACTAGATATATTTACTAGGCATCACTCTGGTAGCCTACCGGTTTCCATTATTATTACTCGTTTCTGAGATTTTAACACGCGGGGAAAGTTATACTATTTTAAAGTGATGTTAAGTACATTTGCTCATGTGATGGGTCTTCAGCTAGAAACTCCTTTACGTAAGTAGAGCTATAAGTCCCTCTTTATTTAATATCGTAATGTATAATGCTGCACACTCTTCGCTTAGCCCGTGCTCCCCCGCGCAGGGAGGGAGCATTTTTGCACTCTTACCGGGCCATCTTAGGACAAGGGCCCGTTTCCCCTAGTGATACTAGGGGATAAATATTTAAAAAAAATTTTTTTTTACATGGGTAGGCTGTCATCATAATATGATGAAGACATTTTTCTACAATATTCTCTGAACCCATTTTGACCCTCAAGCAAAATTAAATATGTTTACATAGCCTAAGTATTTTGTTGTATTATTTTTTAATCAACAATAAGCATTTCAATGTTCAATTAAATTCAGTGTTATTGAACTATAATCATTGATGAGTTATTTTCTCAGTTCCCTGGAATTGCACAGTAGGCTACATTTATTGCACTAGCTATACATCCTAGAGTGTGTGTGTGTGCGTGTGTGTGTTAACACAAGAGAGCAGCAGCACGGCAAGTAATGGAATCAGTGTCCCCCTGCAAGTTTGCACTAATTTTCTCTCCATCGGCATGTTTACTGCAAGCAACGAAACGAATTCCAGTTTATGGAAAGATAGATTCATTATCCATCGCATATACCATTAAGCAACAATCATAAACAAGGTCTTTTGCAAACCTATAAGATTTGAAGAGCACACGCATTGGCAGCATGTCGCTGCAGATGATCATTAAAGTTGTTGGAGTAGGGAGGCCCTCCGTCGATTTGACGTCACAAATTTTGCCGACGATGGCCGCCTTTCTGCCGACCCCCGACGGTGATGGTTTGCTGGGGAGGTGCCTTGGCGTTGATGCAGCGTTAGCAACGTAGCCTGTGACAAGTATATTAGTAGGTTTACGACGTTCAGGAGGCAGCGTCCCTCCCTGCAGGCAATGGTCACGCGAGGAAGGAATTTGTAGGTAAGAGAAACTGATAATAATAATAATAATAATAATAATAATAATAATAATAATAATAATAAACACCTCGCCCACCAGCCATGGGCCAGTGAGACGGAGGTGAGCACCGAGGCCAAGCGCAGCTATAGTGTATTTTCTCAACCTCGCTCTTCAACTATTCCGCGGTCATGAAAGTTTGAAAATGTTTCACTCAAATATAGTGTTACGAATGTGCTGTATGTGTGATGTATGTGTAATGTGATGTGTAGCATGATGATGCAAATGTTAAAGCATGTGTGATGACTCTACCTGGGACAAGAGAGAGAGAGGAGGGCTGGGGCTGCCGCGGGACCGCCGGGAGGTGCTGAGTGCTGGAGCAGGGGGTGGGGGGAGCTGGTGGAGAGTTGAGAGTAGGGGAGAAGACGCGTGTCTGGCTTGAGAGTGTTGCTCTGCTCGTGCATGTGTGTGTGTGCATCCGTGTGCGTGTACTGCCGCCCTGTGTGCTGCCTGAACTGTTCTGTGCCCTTGAAAGTTGCTGTACACTGTCAGGAACCTAAACCAAGTGTAGAACTTTGTGTTGAACGCTGCCCCTCTCCCCTCTCCCTCCTCCTCCTGTGTGGTGTGCGCTGTGAGTGACTGCCGTGCGTGTGTGTGGTGGTGGACTACTACTGCCTGCCCCACTGCCTGGTGTGTGTGGTGGGTGGGGGTCAATACCATAAAAAAGGAGCAAAGAAAAAAAAAAAAGTTATCGTGTGAAACCACCTTTACGTCGTAGCTATATGTTGTGTTTATTGAAATTCTCCTGTGAACGGGTCAGACTAAACAGAATTACATCAAAATGTCAACAAAATATAGATCACTAAACATTTTATTGTAGTAAATTAATATATTTGCTTTTTTCCGTAAGTGAGAAAGATCATAAATAACTTGTCTTTATACATTTTGTCAATAATAGTCAAGATATATTAGCCATTGCTGCACTCCTGAAAAATACTGAAGAGAGAGAGAGAGAGAGAGAGAGAGAGAGAGAGAGAGAGAGAGAGAGAGAGAGAGAGGAATTACATAGATTTACATAGATAACCAGACCACACAGCCTCTAAGGCCGAAACTAGGTGGCCTGTCCTAAACCTAAGTGACAGTTGTTATGCGGCCACCATGACGTTGAAACTGACCTAGTGAACATTGAGATGGAGAAGATAGCGGTCAAGATTATTCTTAAACGATGCAATCGAGTTACACTGTGCCACTGATGGTGGTAACCTGTTACAATCTCGAACGACAGCATTAATTAGTGAAGAAGAATTTTGTGCAATCTGAATGAATTTGTCTACATTTAAGTTTAGCGCCATTATTTCTCGTTCGCGTCGAATCATCCATCACAAACAACTTGGTCGGATCCATGATGGTAAAACCGTTAAGTAGTTTAAAGCACTCGATCAGTTTTCCTCTTAGGCGGCGTTTTTCAAGAGAAATCAGGTTTAGATGTGACAGCCTTTCCTCGTAGGGTTTGTTTCGTAATGAAGGAATCATCTTAATTGATTGCTCTACGCTGAACACCTAATTTAGAGAGAGAGAGAGAGAGAGAGAGAGAGAGAGAGAGAGAGAGAGAGAGAGAGAGAGAGAGAGATTTACATAGAAAATCAGACCACACAGACCCCATGGTCCAGACTTGGTGGTCTGTCCTTAAACCTAAGTGATTTTACATTAATCAGAAGACTCCAAAACGTTGCATTTCTACTCTAGTTGATATTAAGTTGAAGGAAGTGACGGTCGAGCTTATTTTTGAAGGAGTCAATCGTGTTACACTGGACCACTGATGATGGGAGCTTATTCCATTCTCGCACTACAACGTTGGTGAAGAAAAATTTGGTGCAGTCTGAATTTACTTGTCTACATCTGAGTTTTACGCCATTGTTCCTCGTGCGCAAAGTGTCATCGATCATAAACAATGTTGATCTGTCTACATTCGTGAAACCATTAAGTATTTTAAAACATTCGATCAGTTTTCCTCGGAGGCGACGTTTCTCAAGAGAGAACATGTTAAGGGTAGAAAGCCTTTCTTCGTAGGATTTGTTGCGCAAGGAAGAGAGAGAGAGAGAGAGAGAGAGAGAGAGAGAGAGAGAGAGAGAGAGAGAGGGGGGGGGGGAGGGCGAGAAGGCGAGCAGAAACGTATTTGGAGTGAGAGTAAAAGAGAGGCACAGAGTGGGTATGAGAGGGGAAGGGCTATCCTGGGCCATGTGCGTCGTGTCAGGAGTGCCAGACGAGGGAGTGTGGGGCCCCACTGTGCCCTCCTTGTCCTTCAGTGCCTCCACACACACACACACACACACACACACACACTGAACTCGTGTGAGCCGTGAGGTAAACAATACTACATTTTCCCACGTCCGATGTTCAAAATCTATTTCCCGAAGCAGTCGAATAAATGTTCTGAAAATCAATAGAATTTCGAAAAACTAAAACATACAGCAATCCGTCTCGTCACACTCAAGGAATATTTGAATGCATACCTAAAAGTATACCAACCCTCTCAAAACCACAGCTATATAACTTCTGGTAGGGGGTATGGAATGTCACGCATCTCCTTTTTCATTTGTCATATCTTTTTTGAGACAATAAACAACCAATCCAGTAACAATGGTTAGCCACGCGAAGAACCTCCCTCACTTCCTCTTACTGAAAAGGAACAGGATATACAGATATAGACAGACGAACAGACAAACATAAGGACAGACTAGGACTTTCAAACCCCATAAACAAGCCACGTGCCGAGCACTTGACGTCTCGGGGTTACTGGGGAGGCGGTGCGTCAAGGAGACCGTATCTTAAGTTTTTAAAGAGAGCAATATCATTTCTCGTTAAGCGCACTGACTGGGCCAGACCGACCATCCTCACACCATCGTCACCAGATTATCGTGCTAACTACATTGTATTTTCTGGTCCCATAGCTATTGCCAAAATAGGTAATATATTATCAACGGTTTTAACAATAAACTAAATTGAATATCATTTTATGTGTGAGTTTACGGTAGTTTTGGGTCTGAAACTGATCGACAATCTGGTAACGCTACCTCACACACGCTATGAACAAGCTACAAACACAGTCTTCACCCCAAGTGATGTGCATTGAACCTCTGATCGTAGTTGATAGGCCGTATCTTCATGGTGACGTCATCCAGCACCAGCCAATCGTCGTTCTCAAGCCAGCGGATGGTTCGGGCGGAACGGTTATTGGAGGTCGGGAAGGGTGCCGTGAGTGTGGTGTAGTGGCAAGCGTTGAACCACCAGCCGCCACCGTTGACCTGGGCACAACTCCCGCTATGCCACACATCGTTGTCCCTGTCCCACGTGGAGAAGGACGAGCCGTGGTGCTTAGCGATGAGAGCGTCGTGGGACAGATTTCCCGCGAAGCCGTTCAGGTTAAGTGTGAAATTATGTGCCTCGTCCTCAACCCTGAAGGAGAGATGAGGTCTTGCGTGAGAGGGATGGGAGAAGTAGGTGGCATGGGTGATAGGGGGTAAGGGGGGAGCTTGTAAGACACTAATAAGAGGGAGAATATTATACTTATTTCAGAGAGCGGATGGCGGAGATGCAAATGAGGCCTTGGTTGGAGTGGAATGGGGTCGTTTGTTCTTAATAAGGCTGAAGGATCCTTTTGTATTCGTGACCCCCCCCACCCTCCTCCTACACTCTCTCTCTCCACATTCCTGCACATCTTTACGCTGCGTGTGTTCCCAGCGTTACCTGAAGGAGTTGTAGTTGGCACGGAAGGTACCCCGCTCGATGTCGTGGAGTAGGAGATCCACCTCGTAGGGCTGGCGGTAGGTGAGGGCGTGCAGCGGCGCCAAACCGAACCACCACTCACTCTCCCCCGGGTTCCCGAAGCCATCGCGGTACTCATCCCAGGTTCTGAAACGGTGAGACTGAAACATGATGCAACTCAACCTCTCTCTCTCTCTCTCTCTCTCTCTCTCTCTCTCTCTCTCTCTCTCTCTCAGCTGTAACGTGGTCCAACTCAACTTACTTTTTCTCTCTCTCTTTCCTGTGTTTACAAAATGCGGAAAGAAGTATAATAGACTACACTGTCAGGACAACACTAACCGTGAGAACGCCTGAAGGAGCTAAAGGCGAAGGTTTCCAGAGGTTACCTGACCCGGCCACCTTACCTTCCCACCTGCTTAAAAGCCCCGACAACACTGGGTTGATTAAAATAAAAGCATATTTAAGGGTGTTGTAGACTTTTTTTTCCCCCATGCCTCTTTTAAGGGTGTTTCACCTCCCTACTATATTTTTCATGAGGCTCAAATCTTGATTGCCTCCTCGCTTCTTCTCAGAGGTTAAAACCGTGGATATTTGCTCATTCTTATGGCCTTCAAACATTCGATCTTATCCATGAAACATCTTTGATCTGCATACATGATCTTCCTTTGATCTTCTCCATACATAATAATTCTTCAAGGTTCAAACCTTCGATCTCCTCTGATACTTCTTAGGGGTTCAAACCTTTCACCTCTTCCCTGTTATACCTTCGACCTCCTTCCTGCCACTCACCTGTTGAAATTAACCAAACCCCAGGTGGAGTTGCGCCGCCTCAGGATGACCGTCCACCCTCCTGTTTCCTTGGCGCCGGGCTGTCCCATGTCGCAGTAGGTGTTGACCGGAGCCTGTGGGGTGTGTGGGTGAAGGACAACAAATAATGAGAACGAAACAATTGAGAGTGGAGATATACACCTATCAGAGGAAGGATGAGTGTGGGAAGGAGTGCTTTTGGTAAATATTTATACGCTTCAGAAACTTGACGCCTCAGAAAGTTCTAAAGACAAAGCTCATAAGTGCATGTGCAAAGGGGCATGGTGAGAACGATGGATATAACATGGAGAGATAGGAGGAGTTGGGAAAGGCCTCTTAACGTGTTGCGGACTATAATATTAATCAATGGCTGCTGGTGCATACTGATGATGCGGGTGGTTGGATGAATAACTGTGTGATGGCCTGTATGGGGGAGAGCGGAGAGTTTAAGAGAATTGAGGTCATGGTTTATGATGGACTGCATGGGAAAAGGAGGGAACGTGGGTTAATACTCAAGTAAGGACATACAGGAGCTGGAGAGAGTAGAGGTTTGGGGAGTCTTGCATAAAGGAGTCCTCTATACCATTATATTGTCTTGTGGTATGATGGACTACATGGGGAATGGAAGGAACGTGAAGGGAATGTTCTAGAAAGGGGATGCGGGGCCTGGAGGGAAGGGGAATTGGGGTATTTGAAAAAAAAGTCTTCTATACCATTATTTTGGACATAAAGTTCTCTCTCTCTCTCTCTCTCTCTCTCTCTCTCTCTCTCTCTCTCTCTCTCTCTCTCTCTCTCTACCTTGGGGTCCATTGTCGGGAAGGTCTGGTACACGCCGCTGGGGTCCTCGGGCTGTTGCCAGTGTTTGTCGGAGCAGTCCCGCGGCAGGAAGGTGGAGGCCTGGGTGAGCTGAGTGAGGGCCGTGACCGTCTGGCGCAGGAGGGAAACATTGATGTTATTTTCTTTGATATTTTCTGTCTAAGGAGGAACACTTTGTTGGGATAGTTTTTTTTTTATTAATTTATGTTTATCCCCATAATTTCAATCCTTGATAGTGAAAAATAAAGAAAACACACACACACACACACACACACACACACACACACACACACACACATATATACACATACGCATATATATACAGCAGGAAAAAATTATCAACTTCATCGTGAAAGAAGAAAAAATGTCTTCGTGAAAAAAGGGGAAAAAATTCATTGAGATAGAAAAAAAGTCTTCATCGTGAAAGAAGGAATTTTTTTTTCATCGTGAGAAGGAATAAAATGTCTTCACCATGAAAGAAGGAAAAAATGTCTTCATCGTGAAAGAAGGAAAAAATGTCACCGTGAAAAAAGGAAAAAATGTCTTCATCGTGAAAGAAGGAAAAAAATGTCTTCGTCGTAAAATGGAAGAAAAGGCTATTCTTCATCGTAAGAGGGGAAACAAGGCTATTCTTCATCGTACGACGGGAAACAAGGCTATTCTTCATCGTACGAGGGAAAACAAGGCTATTCTTCATCATACGAGAGGAAACAAGGCTATTCTTCATCGTACGAGGGAAAACAAGGCTATTCTTCATCATACGAGAGGAAACAAGGCTATTTTTCATCGTACGAGGGGAAACAAGGCTATTCTTCATCGTAAGAGGGGAAACAAGGCTATTCTTCATCGTACGAGGGGAAACAAGGCTATTTTTCATCGTAAGAGGGGAAACAAGGCTATTCTTCATCGTACGAGGGGAAACAAGGCTATTCTTCATCGTACGAGGGGAAACAAGGCTATTCTTCATCGTACGAGGGGAAACAAGGCTATTCTTCATCGTACGAGGGGAAACAAGGCTATTCTTCATCGTACGAGGGGAAACAAGGCTATTCTTCATCGTACGAGAGGAAACAAGGCTATTCTTCATCGTACGAGGGGAAACAAGGCTATTCTTCATCGTACGAGGGGAAACAAGGCTATTCTTCATCGTAAGAGGGGAAACAAGGCTATTCTTCATCGTACGAGAGGAAACAAGGCTATTCTTCATCGTACGAGAGGAAACAAGGCTATTCTTCATCGTACGAGAGGAAACAAGGCTATTCTTCATCGTACGAGAGGAAACAAGGCTATTCTTCATCGTACGAGGGGAAACAAGGCTATTTTTCATCGTACGAGAGGAAACAAGGCTATTCTTCATCGTACGAGGGGAAACAAGGCTATTCTTCATCGTACGAGGGGAAACAAGGCTATTCTTCATCGTACTAGGCCCCATATTTCCACCACTTCCTCTCTCTCTCTCTCTCTCTCTCTCTCTCTCTCTCTCTCTCTCTCTCGTTATAACCTCGACAACTAATATATACTACTACCATTACTATAATACTACAACACTTGATACTGATGATAGGTACTTTTACTGCGGCTTCTATCGTTATTGCTCATGCTAGTCCTGCTACTACATTGTTTTCTTTTAATATTGCCTTAAGAAAGAAAGAAAACACACGCCACTGACCACAACATTAGGAAACCGACACCCAGCCTTACACCACACGCCCAAATGTCAAGGGACGGGTGTGAACAACGATGCCACTGTTGCGAAGGTTATTCGTGGAAATACGCGGAACTGTCCGGCTCGTCGCAACACTCAGCTCTTCGCTCTGCCGTCCACCACCACCACCACCATCATCACTACACAATTACCAGCATCACCACCACTACCTCGCACATACCACTTTCACCACCACAACTCCACTGTGTTAAGCATCATCACCACCGCCTCTATCACTACACAATCTCAGCATCATCACAATCACTTCCTCGCTCCAATAGCATCACTACCACTATACAGCATCAGTATCATCATGATTCCACCACCATCACCTTGAGCCACCATCATCGCCATCACTATCACTACCTCTCCCTTCTCTACAACCTCGCCTCATCACCAACTGTCCACTATCTCTATCCCTTCCAGCATTTCGAGTCACCACCACCACAACCTTACACCACCATCATCACGATATTGTTTTACCTTTAATATCATTACCAGTGCCTTAAATAATTTCACTACCATTGTTTGTACGATCACCAGCTAGGCTACAGTTATTGACACAGGCAAAATAAAACAAAAACAGACTATACTACTTCTACACCACTTATACTACAACTATCTACTTCCACTACTACAACTACTATTACTACTACACACACACAGACACACACACACCTGCCGGTCCAGGCCGCTGCAGACCCCTCCGCCCCCATCTGCTGAAGCGGCCATCAGTTCCGACACCTTGTCCACCAGTGTGACGCACGAGTCCTCACTCTCCGAGCCGCCGCCAATCTTTTCGTTGATCTTAAGCACGTGGGTGTTGATGTTTTCTAGGGTTGCGGTGTTGGCCTGCAGTGTTTCAGACAGGGAGGCGCCGCTCTGCAAGCCTGTGTTTCCGCCACCGCCGCCCGCCCCGGGGGCTGCAGCGTTAGAGAGCTTCTCGTCGATATATGCCTTCAAACTCGTTTCCAGTCCGCCCACCTTATTGTCAATGTGACCTTCAATCTTCCTCACCATCTCCGAGATTTCTTGCCCTATAGATTCTTGGAACGCTTGAACGAGGCTGGTGTTGAGGGCTGAGGTGGCAGCAATCAGGCTGTTATTCACGGCCTGCTGCAGCTTCGTGTCAAGCTTCCTGTTGTTCTGCATCGCGAACAGCGAGAACTGCGATCGGAGGCCACTCTGGACGGTGTCACTTACCAAGCGCGGCAAGTCGTCCAATCTGTCCCACACGGGCTGCAAGGGGTCGTCCAGCTCCGTGGACACGTAGTCGAACGGCTGCAGGGCGGAGGTCAGCGGCGACCCAGCACACAGGATCACCACCGCCACCACACCCACGAGTCGCGGGTGGCCGCTTGGGTGCATCCCGCCTGGAGGAGACACGCCTTTGTCTTCCGTCCCTTGTCTCACGCAGCGAGACAACAGTTTCCTTATAACTTTCACGTCACTGCCACTTTAGATGTAATTCTGTATATGGCTTTGAAACTTGAAGAAGGAAAAATATTCTAAAGTCTGATAGGTTAATTGGAGAGGGTGCTTGGCCAGAACCGCGGAAGGAAAGAGGGAGCTTGTGACAGACGCCGGAAGGCAAAGAGAATTTATGGGAGTGGAGACGAGGGTCGAAGCTCGTCTTGCCTGCAGGACAGCGCTGAGGGGACTGAACATGCCAAGCCAAATCTGTCAAGGTCAGGGAGTGGTGCTGTGACCGAGGAGGAGGGGAGAGGGTAGAGGAAGCGTGAGGCAGGGAGTGAGGGGAAGCCTAGCTAATGGAGAGGTAAGATTCCACCAGCGTGAGGCGAAGGCATGCAATGAGGCAGTGACATCTCAAGTAATGGACGGCGAACTCTTGATTTTGCGGCGCCCTTGTCATTAAGCCGCGAATTTTGGAAAATCAACCGCTTTAGTGCGAATCGCCATAACTCCCTTATTTCTAAGGCTACAGAAATGTTTTTGGTATCAATCGACGGCAAAATGAAAGGGCTATATTGTGAGATAAGCGACCGGCCTCAAAAAACAACTCAAAAGGGTAAACAATCGAATAGATTCGCAAAAGACGACTGAAAAAAACTATTTTTGAGTTCCCAACCCTGAAACCCACTCATTTTTTTAGAATTTCAAAAAACGTATTTAACAAATAATTTAGCCCTACCAATGTGCTTTCCAATATGATGCATAACATTTCCCTACTCCCAGTAGTTTCGTCGCTAGAGCTCGAAATGTAAACCCTTTTGAGAGCGATTTTGACGAACTCCAGACACTTTGCCGTTTTTGGCTAGTGTGCCATTGCTTTTGCCTCTAGAAGGCTGTAATTTGGCATGTAGCCCCTCTTGGCAATATAGTTTGACAACCTTGAAGGATTTTTTGATAGCTCGATTCCAAGTTTGTCGTCAAACCGTCACAAAATAGCCTGTTTTTCGGCCCTTTTGTCGCTGTTTGGACACGTCCTAGTTTTTTGCTTATAACTTTTATTTATTTAGTGCTTTCCAATTTTCTTTCTTCTGGTTATTAATTTTTATTATTAGAGCTTTCGTTTGCCACCAAGCACGTCTTCCTAGCTTCAGTAGTTTTTGCTCGAGCTTGACCGGAAGTCGCGACGAAAATTCGCCGAATCTGACTTATTTCATGCGTCGCGACGAAAAACCTTCCTGACGCCACAAAAATTATTATATCTGCATAGAAAAATTGTACATGAACACTTCAGTATGTTGACTATCTTGTATAAAGGACGCCATGTCGGACGCCTACGTGTTCAACTACAAAAACGGTTCTCCTGGCGATGACATCTACCGCAACAACAAGACCATCATCGTTTCTTCCCTCAACTGCAGTTCCTGCTACGAAGAGAGGGGGTTTACTGGACGCCTACATGGATTATACCCACACAGTAATCTCTACCGCGAAAGAAGCCCGATCTATCAACTGAACAGGTGTCGCTGGGAAGATCGTGGTATTCCCGGTAGTCTGCATATTCGCTATCCTCCGTGTGAAAATCGTCCTTATGTGGCGTGTATCCTAACCCAATATGCTCCTGGCCGCGAACTGGAAAATAACCCTATAAACCAAGGATATCTTCAGACGTCAAGAGATCAAAATTTCATTCGTGGGGTAAAGGAAGACAGTTATGATAACCGTCTCCGCTGGTTTAAAGAGTCCATCACAAAACTGGTAGAATGGGTGATTAAAAGCAACATGACAAGTGTCGTCTTCCCCTACAATATTGCAAGCGCTGGAATTCTTTACGTGTTGTGGAAAGCTGACTACCAACCGCATCTTTAAGAGGCTGCGGCTGAACTCCAACTACATAATATATCGTGCGTCATCCTGGACAGATGGTGGACCTGCGATGAGCCTGAAACAAAATTAAATCTATCTGTGTCTCCCGAGCGAAACAGGAAGAGAAAACTGGTGGATACAGAGGACGACGCTGTGGCTGACGAATGGAAAAGAAAACGGGACGGTGCTGTAGTCGACGCGGATCCTAAATAACTATAGCTCCACACAATTTTCCAATAATTATGTACATCACTAAATGTAAAATATGTCAATAAATAACAATGTAATGATGTTTAGTATGATTTACCTTCAATATGTAATTGGCATCTCGTCATGTCTACCTCTATATAATGAAATAATTATTATATTTTTGCTAGTGTCTTGCTTACTCTAAATGGAGTCACATATATATGTTACCAGCATTGCGGATGGGGAAATTTACCCCAATTCCAGCACTATCTTTACTAATAATATACAAACTCTAACATCAGACAAGGACGTGGAATATGAAGTCGGTCTACTGAACGTGTTGCTTCCCCGTCGGTATTACATTGTTAAACCGGGTGAACCAGAGTGTAGTATACATCTTGAAGGTGGTATAAGACCAACGCCAGATTCAGAAGCTATTGAAAGATGCACACTGTCAGAGGCTATTAATGCTCATATCTTGTATAATGACACTGGGTATTTGCTGATGTGTGTTAACGGTATAATAACGACATTGTTAAAGGAGATGGTCGATGGATACAACTACCATTTACTAGCGTATTCTAGAGAGGTTCTTGCATTTAGCCCAACAAATGATCATTTAACTTTGTTCTGCTACAATGGTTATCATCCACTAGTTGTATTTATTAAGGTTTCCTTTGATACGCGACTGGCCCAGGTTCTCGGTTTTGTCCCCAACTTAGGTTATGCTGTGTTTTCTTCCTTGGGTACACATGAAGAACAAAAAACTCCCGTTCTTGTTCCGCGACAGGGTCATGCCCCTCTGTTGAGAAATGGTGACGTTCAGTGTGTTCTCATTTACACTGACCTTGTCAATCCCTCTAGGTATGCAGGGAAAAATGTAAATATTCTTGATGCCTTTTCGCTCTCCGGAGGTCTAACAAAAGGCGTGCATCCAACTATATATAAGTCCCTTAAATCCAAGGTAATTGATTCGATTTTTATTAAACTCACAGATCAAAAAGGTCGCCCTATGCATTTCGAAGAAGGATACCCTGTTACATGTTTACTTCATATCCGATCGCGTTGAATCTTTGAGTACATTTTGCTGTATTAATAGGAATGTTGTCCATTTGAAAAGACAGTCTCTTTGCCGCCACCATGCGGGTTACATTCATCCCTCCTTCCGTAGCAGAATATTATATCCTGTTTTCGAATGGCAAACAGATATCATCCCGAGGGAGTGGTATTGATGATATAGTCACACTTTCTTATGAACCAAGCTATCACAGAGGCGGGGTTTCATTCTCGGTTTTAGCAGGACTCGCTAAAAGAGCTTTTCCTTTCCTAGTGAAAAATGTCATTGTGCCTTCAGCTCGAACATTTGGAAACAATGTTCTAGATGATATTTCACAGGGAAGCAACTTGAAAAGCTCTATAAAAAAGCATGGAATTAATTCCTTAAAGCAAGCTGCAATGAAATTGACTAGAGGAAGCGGGAAAAAGAAAGTCAAGCGAGTCGGGAGGAAAAGGTGTTATAAAAAGGACATCTTTACCGAGTTGTAATCATTGTTGAACTAAGAGCAGTATGGCGAGCATCACCAGCGCGGTTGGTGTCGGGGACCCACGTTCTCCCCTGGGGCAATATGCCGCCGGTGTCAATGAATTGTTTCCCCTCCCCAACAAAATGAGATTATTGGAAACAACGATTGCCTCCCGTTATGATGCTGATGTTTTACCTACTAACCTTGGATTCAATATAAAATTATCCGATAGATATATAGAGTTTCTCATTCCTGGAACACTTGGCAGTTTTATTGATTTGGGGAAATTGATGTTGCACACCTCTTTACGCTTAACTAAGCCAGACAATACTACTCCTCTCGATGACGCTCAACATGTTGAATTTACAAATAATACCGCGCACAGCCTATTCAAATCAGTGCAATGTTTTTTGGGAGATGTAGCTGTTGACAATAATGTACTTTATGGGTACACGTCATACGTTAAAATGCTGAATACTTTGTCGCCCAACAAACTGAATACAATTGGAGCCAATGCTAATATTACCATCCCAGAGAACGGTTTTATTTCCAAAGTAACAGCAGAATACTTTGACAATGCCAGCGCGCAACACAAGACCATTATGAAGCGGGTTAAGACTCACGGTATACAACTCTGTACCCCGCTTCTTCTGGATATAAGTTCTTTAGACAGTTACTTGCTCGATGGTATTTCGGTTAGACTCCGAATGGAACTATCTAGTAATGCATGGCTGCTAAATTCTCCAACTGGCGATAACATTCGTCTGCATATAGATTCAGCCAAGCTGCTTTATACGCGACTGTTTCCTTATCCTAATGCACTTCATGCTTTGAACATGTCTCTCGCCACAGGGAATCTTTTAAAATCGACATTTACCAAAACCCTCTTGAAAACCTATGTGCTAGCCAAAGACCAAACCTCAGGAACGTATGATCAACATTGGGTAATGTTATTCCGGAAAAAAAACTCTCACTTATTATAACGAGCATGGAAGCTCATTCTGGCGACTATACGCTAAATCCATTGTATTTGAGCCATGGCGATATAAGTCAAATAAGCTGAAGTGTTAATGGTAGAACCATGTATAATATTCTTAGTAAATTCCCTCATGACTATGCTGAGCTCTACCATCGTACTTTGGATGCACTTGGTTTTCACAAAGACCATTTAATCGGAAAGGATATTTTCGGCAAGGGGGCAATGATTTGCACATTTGATTTGCGTGCTGAAAACCTGAATGATAATTTTCCCGTTGAAATGAATGGGGGGCTTAGACTTAGCTTGAATCTAAGCAAGGGAGAAAACGAGAACCGTCTGTTGATACTGTTTGGCGAAACAGTGGGTATAATAACAGTTAACTCTGAAAGACGGCTGCAGTGTGATGTGCGCGCTTGAAGCGGCTGTGCGATGAACAACATGGAAGGATTGAGGGGGCACATAGGAAAGCAAGCCTTGTTTTTAGGCGTGTTATTGGGAGACGAGGTAAACTCTATACCTCGATATAGAAAACCTATAGTGTGCATTGCCAATACGCTACCAAGTTATTCTAAAAGAGAAATGGGACACTGGATTTGTCTCTACTATGAACCGGGCATGGTAGTGTTCCTAGATAGTTATGCTCTCGATCCAAAACTATACTCTGATCATTTTAAATATATTGATTACCCCGGGCTCAGTATGTATAAAAATGCATTTCGACTTCAAAGCACGCGAAGCGATGTGTGCGGGGCTTATGCCATGTACTTTGCCAACAATGTTTCACACCTGGGTGTAAGAGAAACTCTTGAAAAAATATAGGCTACATGGATATTTTCCAAGACCGAATATTCGAGGAATGATGAACATGTGATGAGATTCGCTTACAGCAAGTTTTTAATGCCCGTATGTCATCAAACATTTAACACGTGTCCATAAAAAGTAAGTATTGACTTTATTGATTTCTCATACTGAAGTGTATTACTCTCCATGAAGCTATTCTAAGCATAAATAATTTTCTAATTCCTTTATCGGGGGGTTTGTATACCATGCTTAAATCAGTGGTCTGGCTCCACACACAGATCGTCACTCGTCACCGCCACTACCCCGTGCTGCCCCCGCCCCGCCCCGCCCCGTCCCGAGCCCCGCGCGCAATCCTGTCGCATTCTGTCGTCGCAGCGCCCGCAGCGCCCGCTGCCTCCGCCGCCGCCGCAGCCGCGAACATTATCGGCAGTCTTTTATGTATGAGCCGGATCGAAACAAAAGCGTTTTATTCATATGTCTCCACAAATCGAATAAATTTTAAGACAATTATTGTGTTTTTTCATCCGTTTTTTTGATAAAGGTCATATAAACAAGTCAAACAAACTCAATCTTTATTGGAATTTGGTCAAATTATGATTCCAGATTCATCATGTGCAATTTTATAATATCATAGGCTCCAACATTAGTCCTATATACAGAATATGTTTACATATATTTTATATTTTACATTAAAATAGCAGGCAAATTCTTACACTATAAACAGTATCTACAACATTCACACCAGTCCTTATTTTATAAACAACTACAATTTATTCTGAAAAGTCTGTATCTTCTAGCATATATTCAAGGGGGGATGATGAGAGCATTTGATTTATTTCTTCCTGTTCCGCGGCTAGCATTAACATGTCATCATCCGTCTCTACCTGTTTTTTCGAGAGAAAATATTGCTCGGCCAGCACATCCCGTTCTCCCCACAATTCATAGGTTTCTTCTTGTTCTCCCATTTCACCGATCTCTTGCCCACCCATTACCTCGGCTATAGTCTGTTTGGAGCATGAAGTCGGTTCAAGGTGTGGCAGATTCCAGAATTCCCATGAGTGCAGCTCTGCCAGTTTGACCGCCAAATATCAGATTAGCACTCTCTCCCGGCCTACCCACCCACAACCCACCTGTTTCTCTCTCTCTCTCTCTCCCTCTCGACCCGGGGGAGGGACCTAGGGGGACACACCGACCACCACCACCACCACCACCACTACCAACACCACAACGTGGCAACATGGGAAAAAATCTCTGCCACATGTCATAGAATTTATACAAATCCTTGTTATAATCCTAAACATCGACACTCATTGTACTATGTAGCTTCCTTTACTATATACAGAATATATAAAATATCGCTTTCAAATAGCACATGGATGGGAAATAAGAGAAAGACGCATGTATACGAAGGCTGATTTGGCAGCATGGGTAGAGGTAAACGACGATACCAGCTCCACCCTGAACCGACTTCATGCTCTGAACAGACTATAGTCTCGCTTCTGTTGTGCCTCTTTCATCGCCTTCCTCCAAATTTTCTTCGTTTGACAGTGTCATGATCTGGGCTACCTCCTCCTCCTTCTCTTCCTCCTCTACCCCTATATAATTATCGGGATGACCGTAAGATCGTGACTCCAAGGTGCTAATGTAGTATCTTTTGTCCTCAACTACAGATATCCCTCTCTTGGGATATTTTACTGTACTCATTCGTCCATTGCGCACTGTGAATCCCTGATAGTCAAAGGTAAATGTTTGCTTCTGGAATAGGGCGTCTTTGTATCGCTGATGAGTAATTTTCTTCTTTATGAACTTTGGAACGCCCTTAGCTGAACTCAACCGGTCACCGTCTGCCAAGAGGATGGAGTAGCACTTTGGTTTTACACCTACAAATTCTGAAATGGTTCTTTCCCCCACTTCACACTTTAGAAATCCAAGCTTTCCTTTGCTGTCTGTGCTGTACAAGGAATGTGAGGGGCTAAAGTTACTTGTGTCTATATAGCTTTTGAAGGGTTCCTGCGTGTACTCTGTTATTTAAAGGCCCCCATCCACGATGCGATCTGGTCGGACAGATCTCGTCTGACAGATCTGGTCGGACGGATTCCATGCCCACTAACGATCCGACCGCACCTCACGATCAGGTTAGTTGGTAACAGATAGTTGTGTGGTGTGGTTGGAGTGATGGCGCAGGAACTACTACTACTGGGAACAGTTATTCCTTGCCTTGATCGAACATAATTTGAAGGAAAAAGAAAAGTTATATTTCAAGGGTAACTCGCCTAGCCGCGCCCCTTAAAGCGGGGAGTAGCCATGTCGAGTCTAATTCTGATGCACCATTTTTCCTCAATTATGTATATCTTATCGTCACCACGTACTACACTACAACCTCAGTATCCTATCATTATCCTTCCCCCTTCACTACATTAGTATCACTACCAGTATCGCGTCACTATCTCCTTCACCACTTTAATTACAGTCATCATCATTATCGTCACCACCACCATGTTTATGTTTATAGCCTACTGCCACTATCCTATGTCCTTGATTGTTACTCCCACTATCTTACAACAAGTTCCTACTCACACTATCCTATCACCACGTAGCCTACCATCACGGCTAACGTCCAGTTTGGACACTTGTAAAGTCTGAGATTTGTTTCATGAATAAAACTATACGAAGAGAATGGGCCTACCTTTACTAGCCTAATACATTACTTACCTCGTCCATATTGGTCGCCCATTTCCTCGGTGTTTCTTGGTCTTTTAAGAAGAGAAGCAAGCTGTAGTACCACAGTTGAGGAGAATAGACTTCGTCAGCACTGGCACCAGATCTTTTAGACTCAGATATCTTCTTCATTTCTTTCCGGAAGACACTTCTCATATTGTTTATTCTTTTCTTGACAGTTTCAATGGTAGCATCACTGTCTCTCTCCTTTAATTTTTCTAACAATAGTTCGTATGCTTCATTTTTCTTTTGCTTATTTACATAATCTCTGCTTTTTATCTTCCATAGACACTCCTTTTCTCTATATAAATCTATAAAATTGGCCCAAAATTGCTTGTCTGCGGATGATGTATTCATCTTCCTTCAGCCGTGTCGCGGACGCAACTGACGCCTAATCTTACGATCACCACACTAACGGTGCGATCTGGTCTGATCAGACCGGGTCGGACGATCTGAAAACCAAACACTGCTAGGTCGCCATCCGACCTGCCGTCAGACCTCCGGACAGACCAAAATCAGGCCATCCACGATCCAATCTGATCGCATCCAACCAGATCTGTCCGACCAGATCGCATCGTGGATGGGGGCTTTTAATAGATCAGGAGTTTCAATTTCTGTTATTAGGAATCAGTGTCACAATACACTAGTTTCGCCCGATCTCCGTAATGAGCCTTCAACACATTGTAATAGAAATCATATAGTCGCAGCTTGGACAGCTCTAGGATGTAGTAGCCAATGTAGTTTGGATGATTCACCCGTGAATGTTTCCTATGGCGAGTTACAACTACATGGCCATCATTGAGAGGTACAACGCGTTTAAAGTAGGGATTTCGGGCCAGCTTCAAAAACTTTTCGCGGTTGGTGACAATATCTATGTCTTCACTATATTTGGCCACGTTCATCAGGAATCGACCAAAAATGCTGTTTGAAATACACTTGATTGCATTTTTCTTGATAGGGCAAGTAGCACTTTTGCGGGCTTCTATGTTATCCTGAATGAAGTCCGCAAGAAAGTGCTTTTGCTTAAACGTATAAATAGCATGCACTTTTTTTTAACAACCAGGCCTAGTTAAATAAGTAGTTTAAGGAGGGGCAGAGCAAACAGCATTTTCTCCTGAGCAGCATGTGTTCCAACCAGTGTTATGTTCTTACACGGTGCTGGACGGTTTTCTTCTTCATACCATTCGCGTGTGACTGACGATATATCTCTGTTGGTGATATTGTGTCTTCTGATGATCAGTGGGAGGTCATCCGTTTTCTCACCGACTTCACGCGAGACAGCCTCAGTATCGCACAGAATGAGATATCCAAAATCGCCATCGGTTGCTTGATTGACCAAGCCCACGCTCAAAAACGACTGCATTTCTGTCTCATCTAGTTTTCTCATATCCGCACATGGCAACTTCTCTTGCATTACAGTGGGATAAAGACTGTTGAAGTCAAGATCGACTTGACTCCCTTGTTATCACAATTTTTTCGACTTTACTCTCTTGTTATCTCAAAATACGTACCTTGGTAATAGGCAGAAAATGGGAAGTGAGAACAGGTCGTTCTGAAGCCGCAGTTGAAGGCGGCTGCCTTACAATTGGCTGGCAGTTCTGAATACACGCTTGTGATCCACGTGGTGTCGTCTGCTAAAGTAAGGGCGGTTGCTCGCGGTCACCCGTGGTACAGTTGGACAAACCTATAGCTTCTGGTAGTTTTCTGTGTGTTATGGTATAATCTTTCTGTTATAAATCATTAAATCACTAATATAATGATTGACTTGTTAATGCTTATTGAACGTAAACCGCTGCCGCCGCCGCAAAATAGCTCGCGGAGAGGTTCAATTTGCTTACTGCTTCCATATTTCCCTCACCGCTCACAAAGACCACAAACGGACAAAAAAGAACAAATCCAGGCAAATTAACACTTTTAATGCGGTGTATTCCCACAGTGCGCATGCGTGGTGGACAGCAGATCGAATGACTAATTTCATCGGGGAGATATTTCTCGAAACACGGGCTAGTGTAGTGGACCTTCTTCTTCTTTTGACCTACTGTAATGTTTTGTATCGCTTCTTATGTCCTCCTTCTCCTCACTTTTATACTTCACTATATGCACTTAGGGCCACTTTCACAGTCATTTTGTTTGTATTGAACGTTATCAGTCGCGGGAATCGCCGCTCTAGTATTTCCAAGTGAAACTGGCCGATGGGTAGTGATGTGATGTGATGGTGTCGGAGGTATCGCCATTACAACGGCACCATGGCGGCTGCGGGGCTAGCCTCGCCCCGCACCTTACCACACACACTCAACACCTGTCGCTTCCTCTGCAGCCACCACTACCCCATAGCATAGGCCAGTTTCACGTGGAAAACTACAGCGTCGAACGCCGCCATTGGTAACGATGAAAACAAAGTGACTGAAAGCGGCCCTTATTTACTTCACAGCGCGCACTTATACACTTCACCCTGAACTTAGGTGTTTTTCTGTTCTTTTCTTTCCCTGATTTTGGTTTTCTATGCCCTTTTGCTATTTTCCACTGTTACTTTTTTCCGTCGCCGCCAAGCATTACAGGTCAAAAGAAAAAGAAGAGGAAAACAACACCGGGAGATATACAATTTTCATAGACGCGAGAAAAAAGGTTTTTGGACTGTGGTTCCCCAGCACGGGGTGTTCTCTTATCTTGTTAATCAAGTAGTAACCAAAGCAGCTCTGCCAGTCCATTTTACGAGTCTCTTGGTGGGCCATCTTCCACTGCTCCTCACTCCTCAGCCACTGCCGTCGTCTGTTTGTTTACATGCAGCCGTTCGGTACCCACGTACCCACGCTCGTACTCACAACCGTTTTCCATTCATATGGACAACCAACAACTCGCTCCCGGTTGGGCATACGGGCAACCGCGGTTGCCCATAGCCCCAATGGTTGGACACCACCTTTTAAGGCAGCACGCATGACGCCGACGGTAGGTAGACGTGACCCGAACATGTCAAAGCAACGCGAAACTCGTGGCGGTAATGCGCGAAAGTCGTGATGGTAAGAATTTAGGACTAAGCGCTAAACTCGAGGATCGCGAAACTCGGATAGCGCGGAACTCGAGAGGTTACTGTTTAGGCTGCATGTTATTTCGACTGTTTGCCAGTTTAATATTGGACGTTACGGCCTAAATGGCTCACGGCCGAAACGACCAGGATCCCCTCAAACTACCGTCTTATAGCTTAATTTACTCTCCTGTCTTTCTAAAGCTTTTGAAACAACCGTTAACATTAAAATTCTTAACCATCTGTCCACTTCTTTCTGACCGCCAGTGTGGGTTCTGCAAGAAGCGTTCTATATACCACTTCTTAACCGTCTCCTGATCATCCTCTTTGCTGTTTCGATTAAACTTTTGCCGTCCCCTTATATATCTCGAAAGCTTTTGAAAGAACCTGGTACAAATCTTTGCATTCTAAACTACCATATAGCTCCTACGGATTCTACCCTTCTCTGTACGTTTATCTCCAGTTTCTTATCCGGCCGATCTATCTCTGCTGTGGCAGACAGTTGTTCTGTTCCACATGGCTCAGTTCTCTCTCCCACTCTTTCTATTGTTTAACATTCCATAACAAACTGTTCTATTCACTCTTAGGTTGATGCCTCGATCTACTCTGCATTATTCTACTTCTTAAATTTCAATAGAATTAAGACCCTCCTTCATAACAAAAAATGGGTCATAACTTGCTAAAATCATTTTCTACCTCACCTAAAGCAATTAATAATTATTATTGGATTATGTTAATTGATAGTAGTTACCTTAACTTGGAATGTGTTGCTGTTTAATAAAAAAAAAACTAAATACTTTTTTTTATTATAAGATAAGGTATAAGGTACCCTACTACTAGTTTTACATGAAGACAATTTGAGTTGAGGTTAAGTATCTTTGATAAATTTTCTGCATTGTAAACTTGGAGAAGGAAATTTTGGGTTTCCTGTAGTTGTTAATAGTAAAAGACAAAAACATGGGAGTAAAAGAGCATTGGTCAAGGATCTTATTTAATGTGTTGATTGCACAAAGATGTGGGTGACAAGGACTATATGTAGACACGATGGTGAGGCGAAAAAGAAGGGCAGGGGAATAGGAAGAATAAAGGCTGCGCCACACTCTGCATATATACAAACTGTACACTTTATCAACGAATACAACTCAAAGGCGAATTGCAAGAGAAGGAGGCAGACGAAGAAGCACTGGAGGCAAATGTGCATAAACAGGAGAAAAAGGAAAAGAAGGAAGCAGAGATGAAAACACAGGAGGAGGAGGAAGAGGAAGAAGAAAAAGGGAAATATTAACTATTTCATGCACTGTATCCACACCACCTCCATTGGTTTCTCTCCATGGCTTTCTCCCTCCTGTTTCTCCTCCTCCTCCTCATCATCAGCCACGTTCTCTCCACGCAGCCTTTAAGATAACTTCCTCCATCAGGCGCTTCACTGCCTCGGCCGCCTGCAAGTAGCCCAACTGAAGGCAGATGAGGTGCGACAGGTAGCTCTCCCATGAGGCGTAGTCATAGGTGAACCACTTGCCCGAGACACGGACCATCAAGAAACCTTGGTGGTAGTTTTTTGGCTGCCTGTGAGGATCAAGAAACCAATGCAACTATGTCTGTGTGCCTTCCTCACTCTTTTTCATACTTTTATTTATTACTGTACTTCCCTTTCATCCTTCTCTCCTGTCCTATGACTCCTCATTAGCGATCACTAATTTTATTGCCACTACTACTGTATAATGTTGCTACAGTACTAATTTATTTCAACCAACTGTTCCTCTGGCAGCTTAGCAGTATTTGTAACACAATGCCTGACTGGCTGGCTTCCTCTCCGGCCTCGTGGACATGACAGTCACTCTCACATGCTCCTGATGTTACATGTGTTTATATCATTTATTCTAGCTCACCTCTTATAAAAAATAGGTAATTTTAGTCAATGCCATTGAGTGCAGCAGTAATTATAGATTCTAAATATGCTTGTCAGAACTTCATAAAACAAAAAGTAAAGAAATAATGACGAGTATAAGCGAGATAAGGAGTCTAAAGTGTATATACCACTTTTACATCTAGATAATATTTGCAGCAAATATTGACTTACTTCTGATATAAACCATTTCTTACTATAAAGAAGTCTCATGAACATGTTGGTATAACCAGACTATAGATAAACTGTGACATAAGGAAAATGCAGATTGATTTATCTAAACACGCCACATCCTCCAGAGCAGTGTAGTGCACGCTGGTGGTGCTGGATAGGGGGTGTTGTGCCCTTCATGTAGCCTACTATAATAAGTGGCTGCAAGATTAAGAAAAAAGAGCTCATTATAGTAGATGAAGAATAAGTAGGCTCATGCTGTTAACACATGACTGATGCTGCAATGCCTCACAAAAAAAAAAAAAAAAAAAATATATATATATATATATATATATATATATATATATATATATATATATATATATATATATATATATATATATATATATATATATATATATATATATATATATTTTTACAAAGGAGACAGCTCAAGGCACAAAAAATAAAAAATAATAAAAAGCCTGCTACTACTGTTCAGAGAAATATATATATATATATATATATATATATATATATATATATATATATATATATATATATATATATATATATATATATATATATATATATATATATATATATAATCATGTACTTCAATACGTCTTTTGAGACTCACCCCAACACATCCTCCTCCAGCCTGAGGTGAGGAACAAGTGTGATACAATGGTCCTCGTCTTCACCCTCGGGACAGTCTTCCTCTCCGTTACACACGCTGTCCTTCCCAACACATTTCTGTGGCCTTGATCTGGGGAAGGAGGGCAACAATAAATGAAGATGGCTGACTCAAAAGCATCAATCAATGGGGGCATACACTTGGGGGAACGTCGAGATCGCCTCACCCACCCAGCAATATGAATGCCAAGTCTGGAGGTCCCACCGGGCCAGGATGAGACGGGGGCCATCCAGGCCCCCTTGCCTGGCAGCTGCGACACTAAACCTTCATGTCAGGTCAAGAAGAATCTCAAGCTGCAACAAAACTGTGTTCCATCTTGAGAGGCTGAAGGACTGGTTGCAAATGCCAGGTCCTTCAGCCTCTAGAGATATAACACAGTATTAAAAATTGTTGCATCTTGATTTTCTTCTTGACCAGACATGAAGATTTAGTGGCTTTAGTGTTGCAACAACAACCCTATGATCAGTTCCAAAGAACTCAGCACTCTGGAAAATCCTGCAGTTCTGAAGGATCCTCCAGTGATTACTTCCGAGAATGTGGTTGATCTCCTTAGCTACTCCTCTGGCATCGCTATAGCAAGTTCAGTGGTGCACCTCTGGTCTTTGGTACCAAAAACCTGTAATTCTCAACCTCCTGAATCTTGCAAAATTCAGAAGAGAGCTGTTATGGGGCCCAACACATAACTCGTAGCCAACCCTGTTAGTGCCAGTAATAGCATTGAAGTTGCCTAAGATAATGAGTGTGTCCTGAGGGGGGCACAGGTCTAATATAGTCAAGTTTGGCATAGAACACCTACTCTTCAGTTTCACACATCTCGGTAGGACCATACACTACAAGAAAAATGAAGCCCATTGTGTGCTTCAGCCTCACTCACATTATATGACCATCAACCAGAGAGTAACCTCAACCACAAATGGTTACAGTTGGCTAGGGATGCCTATAACCACCCCCTTAAGTTGGGCACACAAAAGAATGCTGACAAAAAAACATCCTTAGATTAATAGAATATAAACAGATATACAGATATAAGTATATTAATTAATTAATCAACTACAGTACCCTCTCGAGTCTCGCGCTATCCGTGTTTCGTGATCCTCGAGTTTAGCGCTTAGTCCTAAATTCTTACCATCACGACTTTCACGCATCACCGCCACGAGTTTCACGCTCCTTTGACATGTATGGGTCACGTCTACCTACCCGTCGGCGTCATGCGTGCTGCCTTAAAAGGCGGTGTCCAACCATTGAGGCTATGGGCAACCATGGTTGCCCGTATGCCCAACTGGGAGCGAGTTGTTGGTTGCCCGTATGCCCAACTGGGAGCGAGTTGTTGGTTGTCCATATGAATGGAAAAGGGTTGTGAATACGAGCGTGGGTACCTCACGGCTGGTGGTAAACAAACAGACGACGGCAGTGGCTGAGGACTGAGGAGTGAGGAGCAGTGGAAGATGGCCCACCAAGAGACTCGTAAAATGGACTGGCAGAGCTGCTTTGCTTACTACTTGATTAACAAGATAAGAGAACACCCCGTGCTGGGAACCACAGTCCAAAAAACTTTTTTCTCGAGTCTATGAAAATTGTAGATCTCCCGGTGTTGTTTTCCTCTTCTTTTGACCTGTAATGCATGGCAGCGACGGTGAAAAGTAACAGTGGAAAATAGCAAAAGGGCATAGAAAACCAAAATCAGGGAAAGAAAAGAACAGAAAAACACCTAAGTTCAGGGTGAAGTGTATGAGTGCGCACTGTGAAGTAAATAAGGGCCGCTTTCACAGTCACAGTTTGTTTTGATCGTTACCAATGGCGGCGATCGACGCTATAGTTTTCCGCGTGAAATTGGCCTATGGGGTAGTGGTGGCTGCAGAGGAAGCGACAGGTGTTGAGTGTGTGTGGTAAGGTGCGGGGCGAGGCTAACCCCGCAGCCGCCATGAGGTGCCGTTGTAAAGGCAATACCTCCGACACCATCACATCACATCACTACCCATCGGCCAGTTTCACGTGGAAATACTAGAGTGGCGATCGCCGCCATTGGTAACAATCAATACAAACAAAATGACTGTGAAAGTGGCCCTAAGTGCAAGTTGTGAAGTATAAAAGTGTGGAGAAGGAGGACCTAAGAAGCGATACAAAGCATTACAGGTCAAAAGAAGAAGAAGGTCCACTACACTGGCCGGTGTTGCGAGAAATATCTTCCCGCTGAAATTAGTCATTCTGCTGTCCACCACGCATGCGCACTGTGGGAATACACAGCATTAAAAGTGTTAATTTGCCTGGATTTGTTTTTTTTTGTCCGCTTGTGGTCTTTGTGAGCGGTGAGGAAAATATGGAAGCAGTAAGCAAATTGAACCTCTCTGCGAGCTATTTTGCGATTGCGGCGGCAGTTTACGTTCAATAGGCATTGAAAAGTCAATCATGATGTTAGTGATTTGATGATATATAACAGAAAGAGTTAGCAGATTATACCATAACACACACAAAACTACCTGATTTTCTTTCCCTGATATAGGTTTGTCCAACTGTACCACGGGTGACCGCGAGCAACCACCCTTACATTAGCAGACGACACCACGTGGATCACAAGCGTGTATTCAGAACTGCCAGCCAATTGTAAGGCAGCCCCCTTCAACTGCGGCTTCAGAACGACCTGTTCTCATTTCCCATTTTCTGCCTATTACCAAGGTACGTATTTTGAGATAACAAGAGAGTAAAGTCGAAAAAATTGTGATAACAAGGGAGTCAAGTCGAAAAAAAAAAAGTATTTATTTTCCAAGGGGCCGGAACCAATAAGCACTTTTTCATGTATTTCAATACCTCAAGTTTCGCGATCCTCGAGTTTAGCGCTATACCTTCGGAATGAAGCAAGCACGAAATTCGAGAGGGTACTGTAGAGATTGAATAAATAAATGACTAACTACGTGATCAGAAAATAAAAAGAGGTGAACTCAATGAGAAAAACTTCATGTATTTGTGCTGAAAATAATCCTTTTCCATAAATTTCAAATGGCATCACAGCTTCAAACTTTGATCTCCAGCTCAAAACTAAATAAGCTATCCAGAAACCATAATTACACATAGTACCATAAAATCCCTCTGATAAAAAATACGAAACACTTCTCATGTCCTCCACAACCAAGATAATGGAAGCTGCACAATCATCAAACTTAACCCAGTAGCAGCGAGGGGCCAAATTTGTGGCTTTACCATGTAGCAGCAACGGGCCAAATTTGTGCCTTGATATAACCACCCCAAAATAGATGATACATAAACTGATCACAAATGCTTTGATATATATTTTGATATGGTTTGAGTGAGTGATGATTTTTTTTCTTTTTTTTCGCTTAGAGGGACTATTAAGAAACATGATCCCCGCTGCTACCGGGTTAAACATATGTACATGTCCAAATACTATCATTACAAACAAAAATAACTCATCAGCAAATTAACAAAAACTAAATATACTTCTATCAAGTCCTCTACGTCAAGACAGTGACAGCCAGATTATCCAGAGTAAATTTCTTCCTCTACCTGCGTGAATAAAGGGGCTCAGCTGAACCTTCCCACACACCTGTAACACCTGAAGGAATGCGTGGAGGTCTGGCAGCCACAATCCATCTCGTCAGTCTGGTCTGGGCAATTCAACACTCCGTCACACTTCTTCTGTGGTGCCCGGAACAACAACACCTGACCAAAGAGAGGGGGAGGGAGGCAAATGTAAGGAGAGAGAAAGCATGTTTGGTGGAATAATGTAGGTGAAGGTGCGAGGTGTGCTTGACAAGAGAGCAGGTGAGAGTTTGAGAATGTGTATTTGAAAAGTAAAAGCCATGAGACTATTAGGAGATGGCTTGATTTGACAGTATAAATGTGACAACATGCTGTAAAGTATCAATCATGTATGTTTAACCGTGTACCAGCGACGGACCAAATTTTTGGCTTTATCGTGTAGCAATGGGCAAAATTTGTGCCATGATTTAAACCCCCCCAAAATAGATGATACATAAACTGATCACAAATGCTTTGATATATATTATGAAATGGTTTGTGTGAGTGATGATTTTTTCTCATTTTTCTCGCTTGGAGGGACTATTATGAAACATGATCCCCGCTGCTACCGGGTTAAAAGCACCGAGAGACTGTGAAGGCAAATGCACTGCACATGCCATACAATACATAATGTTGGTAATAGCTGGTCACCTTGCAGCAGGAACAGTCAGTCTCATCATCCCCGCTGGTGCAGTCCTCTACTCCGTCACATACAGCACTGCCAGGGATGCAAAGCTTGTCCTGACATGTCCACCACCCCATGGGACATTCTGCAAGAGGAGGAAAAATATATATATATATATTTTTTTACTGTGGTAGTTATTTTTTTAAGATTTTTCTCTTCCTTTCCTCTCATTGTTCCCTTGCTCTACTTTCCATATGATATAATTTATCACTAGTCCTGTTTTCTGACCTACTGCTCCATTGCTAATTAAAGTCCTTCACGTGTGTCCTCTCCATGTACTACTATCTGGCATGTGTTTTGTCACCCCACCTGTCTTCCCCTCTATTCTTTAGTTCATCTCAGTCCTCCCTAACTTCTTTATTTTTTACCTTCTATGGTATATTTTTTAAACACTTTCCCTTTTCATATTACTTCCAAGTTCATTTCAGCACTACCTTCTTGTTCTTCAGTGCTGTCTTTAACTTCACATTATTTTCTTATTGACATATTTCTGAAGCGCGTGTTTCTTTCCAGACTTTTTCTTTCTTTCCTCACACTATTTCCTTGTTTTCCTTTCTATATGGTGCCTCTTTAACCCACGCCACCTCTCATCTTCCCTAATATTCTCAGATTCATTTCCACTTACTACCTTGTTTCCCATTCTAGACCAGCATTATTCAAAATACAAAAAGTGCCCCAGTACCAGGGATGGAGTGAATACAAGAGTTGTGTATTCAAATAAGAATATGAATACTTAAAATTCCACCAAAATGAATACAAATTTGAATACATTGAATTGTTTTTAATTCAGTTACAAATACAAATACTTTTTGAAAGTATTCATGAATACATTTATGAATACTTTTCACTAAAAAATACCTTCTTGATGTAACTGGGTAAAGCACTGTTCTAAAGTTATGCAACAGATAAATGAGCTCATGAGCCTGTACTATACACAGCGATTACGTACACGTCCTCCCAGGAGGCTGGAGATGTAAGGAACAACGGGTTTTATTTCTGATAAGTTTTGAAGTATTTCGCAGAATACAAATACCTTTCCCTTGTGTCAGAATATGAATAAGAATACCATGTTTCTTTCAATAATCATTCGAATACGAATACACCCAAATATGGTATTTGAATGTATTCGAATACGAATACTTCATCCCTGCCTAGTAGTGGGTTGCAAGACTGTTCACTGGATTGTAATTTCTTACCAATAGATACTTAAATACCAGACAGCAAGGGGCAAGCATGTACCTCTCATTAGTATGACAAGGCTTGCCATTGGGTTGCAAGGGAAGTGCATAAGATATAACTATGTTGCAGCATGAATAATTTGAAGAACCTCTAGATAACATACTTTCTCATTCCTTTCGTCTTCCCTTACCACAGTCGTCTTCACCATCGAGGGTGGTGCAGTGGGGTGCAGGAGGCGGGCAGGAGGGCTTCTCATCACTCAGGTCAGGACATTCGAGTCTACCGTCACACTCCCCTGCAGCCTCCACACACACGCCTGTCACACACAGCCGCCCAGTGCACGTACCCACACTCAGTGGCACCTGGTCTTCCTCTGTGTGGAGTGGATAATATGTGAATTACGTAGTGTAAAATTATGGGTAGACAGGAAGAGAGGAAGGGGAAAATGAAGCAAGAGATAATATGGATGTATAAACCGAGGATCATGCATGATACTCCTCCTCTTCATTCATGATCCCCCATCTCATTTGGTAAATCATAAAGGTAAAATGTTACTACAGATCATTGACTGTATAATACACCTCACATGCATATACTCATATCACTGCCTTGCCCAGCTCACCATGCAAGGCAAGGTATTCCCTCCCTCTCCTTCCTCATCCTCACCCATGATCCTGTGTATTTCCTTCAGGTCCTCAGAGGTGAAGAGTGGGTGAGTCTTTGCTGGACTGCACTCCCCTGAAGGATTCCGGTACGACCACATCCCAACGCCCGCCCACGTGGGGTTGGTGCCCTGGGTCAGCTGACATGCAATGACCCCTGACCATGCCTCCTGCCATGGATGAGAGAGAAAATGAAGGAGGCAGGTGATAAATGGAGTCCTTTAACCTAATATCAACACTCACTCAACAAATACATATGTTCTCCCCATGGCTGTAACTCGTGTGAGAGATGAAAATGAAGATTGGGTAGCAAGAGTAGTGGAGACCTTGAAATTAATTTAACACACAATCTTCACACACATTCATTACCATTGACTGTGGCTCCTGCAATGGAGAAAAGACAAAAAGAAAGCAACAATCATTTAAGAGAGGAACTTAACTTTTTTGTAAACACACATGCATACATCCATTTAAGACTAGTATGCCTCCCAAGACAAAAAAATAAACAGAAGACTTGAAACCAGTCTTACCAAACATACACTAAAAGAAACTAAAACCACGATGAAAAAAAAAAGGTATATGAAAGAAAAGCACAACTACAAGCAGTAAACATAGGATTTTAAACTAATCTTAACACTCAATGCTCACGCACGCACACATACACTCATCTAAACACGGCCCGGTAGCTCAGTGGTTAGAGCGTCTGCCTCACAACCAGAAGGATTGGGGTTCGATTCCCCGGCCAGATGAAGATAAGTTGAGTTTATCTTCTTTCATGTGTAGCCCCTGTTCACCTAGCAGTGAGCAGGTATGCGATGTAAGGCGAGGAGTTGTGACCTCGTTGCAGTGTGTTGTGTGTGAGTGGTCTCAGTCCTCCCCAAAGATCGGTCACAGAGCTCTGAGCTCCTTCCGTAGGGGAATGGCTGGCTGTCTCGAGAGAGACCCGCAGCAGACCAAGAGGTGAATCACATACACACACACACCTTACCAAATATATCTCCTTGACATTACCCTCTATACACCACACATGGTAATTATAGGGAACCTTGAAATAAATGTAACATCCACGAACAAACACACAGACAAACATTCAGGCCTTACCATGCATATATTCTTGAACTCATCCTCCACCTCTGGGCAGAAGTGCTGAGGGAGACAGTTGGCTGAGGAGGTGAAGGGGATGCCAACACTCTCCCTGTAGTAATCCTCGGCTATCCCCGCTATCGAGCACCTGCTGTACGGCCCCAAGTTGCTCGCCTCCCTGCAGAAGGCACAGGTGGAGCTAAGGTGAGTGTGTGAGAGTCTTGATAATACTATACAGGGGTTTTAAGCATGTTCTTGGTTGAATGAGGAATGTTTTGATAGATGTATTGTTATCATTATTATTATTATTACATGTACTTTAACATAGCCAGAGTTGACATAAAAAACAGCTGGAAAACATGCAAGACTGACTGACTGATCAACCGACTGCTTCACTAACTACACTCTGATATTGATTGAATAATTGACCTAAATACCTGAGTGAAAACTGATGCTTCTTGTTACTCACTCAGTGGGAGGCAGAGGTGGGTGATGTAGGTGGTCTTGGGCATCCTGGAGGTGAGTCGGAGCAGGAGGACCTCACCCACACCCACCAGCCGAGTCCCGCCCACTTGCCGCCCCTCTTCATTGCCACTCCACACCCGCGGCAGTCCCCCCACCCGCCGCCATGACCCCATCACCACCCACACCAACGACTCCTCCACACTGAATGAAGAAGGAAGTGAGGATGGCAAGGTAAAGAAAAGGTGTGAAAGTGAAGAATGAGTGGCATTGAGGGATGAGATTAGGGTAGTTTTGAAGAGAGGTTGTAATGTTGAGAGGTGTATAGGAGCAATGAAGGACAAAGAAAGGGTGTGACAGGTGGAGGATGTGGTATAAGAGGTGAGAGAGTTGTGGAGTGTGGGAGGGAGTGAAGGCTGCAGGCATGAAGATAAGTTTTCATGGTGATGAAGAGGCAGAAAGGTAACCTACAAGATTCATTTTGTGAAAGATATTAAAACAATTCATCTTTCTTAAAAACTGAATTAGAATAAACACAAGTGAATAAAACAAACAAAAACCTTAATATTTCGGACAGAATCACAACAAATAGATTTAACCTGCCGTGCATAACACTGCCTTATACCATTTCTGGGCTTACCTGATGTGGCCCATACAGGCACTAGAGGTGATGGCCCAGTGGGGGTGGACAAGTGTGCAGCCACACCTGTACTGGCCGTCCACATACACGTTGCCTGACCACGGAGACCCACCGAACATCCACACAGGTGTCAGCTTGGAAATGGAAAGGAAACATATATGTGGAAGCAAATAAACCATAAACACACTTGGGAAAATAAAAGAAGAGAAATAAGAAATAAAAGAGAATCATAGTTAGTTTTTGAAAATATACACTATGATCATCTAAGTTGTAAATATAAATGAATACCACATTAAACTCAAGCCATTTTGAAATTAATAAGAAAAAAACAGTTTTAACTCTCCCACACTTTACCTTAAAACAAATTATCTTTTATCAAGTCTGGCCCAAAGCAACATATGGGCCTTAAGAACTCCTTACCTTACTGAAGAAGTAGAGAGATGCCTTCCCACACTTCTCCTCCTCACAGCTCAGCACCACCTGGCGGCACTGCTCCCCTTTAGTCTCCCTTGTTGAACGCACCGCCCTCAAAACTTCTGCTCGTATATCTTCCTCCTCTGTGGTGTTCCCAGGGGCAGCATCATGCTCCCTAACAGATCGAATATGCCTATGGCCTCCTTCGACTGGCGACCTGAGCCTCTTAAAGTTGTTGGCAGTGTGTTGCGGCATTTTGGGGTGGGACTTGCCTGCTATTGGTGTGAGCGGGGACGGAAGGTGTTTGTAGTCATCAACATAGAACAGATCCTCCAGTCTCCTGTGGAAGGTTTTGTCATGGCTTTTGGAATGGACTTTGTTTGCAATGTGACTCGGGAAGTAAAGCAAAGTAAAGTAAAGAGGAGAAGGAGGAGGAGGAGGAGGAAGAAGAGGAGGTGGATGAAGAGGGGAAGTGTGAAAGGGGTAGGAATATAAGCAAAGAGGATGGAAAAAGGAAGAAGAAAAGGAGGAGGAGGATGCAGGATTGAGGTATGCTGTGTGTGTGGCAAGGGCATGGTGTGCAGGGTTGTGGTTTACTGAGCAGGTGACAGATCCCAGTGATAATGATTCATAAAAACAATGGATAGTTTTAGTGACAGACCGTGTAAATTTTGTACCCTAGATTTTAAAAATAAGACAAACTTAGAAAAGAAAGACCATTAAATGACTCACAGTGGAGACATAACTTTATATATATATGTGGGAATTGTGAAGGCTTTGTGTTGTTTCTTGTGATGAACTGTGTTGGGTATTTTTGGCCTAGAAATAAAAGGGAAGTCAGGTATGAGAAGGATGTCCGTATAGTGACCAATGGAGAGAAATTAAAAATATTGTATGCCTGAATTCATTTGGTTTTGATATTTGGGATTAATTGTGTAAGTTTCTTGGATGAATAGTTAGACGAGTGCTGTGTTGTGGTTAATACTGCACTGCATGGCTTACATTATTCACTTTAGTATGCATAGTTTCCTTTCCCATATCCTATTCAGTTTTTCCTATATATTCTACACAGCAAGTTGTTTCTCCATATCTCGTAATTACTTTTTTCTTACTAGTCCTTGTCTTGTTTTCTTTAGCTGAAAAAAACAAAGAAAATGAAAAAGAAAAAAAGAAAAGGCAAAGAAAAAGAAAATGATAAAAGTTGTGTGAAAGAGAAAGAAAGGAAAACAAAGATAAATAAATAAAGAATAGGAAAGGAAAGAAATAAAGAGTTGATAAAAATAAAGAAAATGTGAATAAAAAAAGCTAGAAAAAAAGAATGAAAGACAAAAGATATGTGAAAGTGAAAAAGGAAAACAAATAAATAAAGGAAAGGAAAGAATTACGGTATAAAACTAAAAACGAAAGGAAAAAAAAGAAAAATCTCATACATCACTCTTGCCACACATCCCACCCTTACCCATAGCCCAGCAGGTTGCACACCTGTTGGCCGATCTTCCTGCTGATGGTGTCCACACAGATGGTATCCCACACACCCTTCATTCTCAGCACTAGCCGCCCCTCTTTGTGCGTTGCCAGGTTCCCGAAGCGGTCAAAATCGGGCGTCTCATGTCGCTTGATCAAGGCCACTGGACAAGGAGGAGAATCAATTACTAGGCATCATTCACAGAAGGAAAAGATCTTGTTAATAGAGGAGGAGGAAGAAGAGGAGGTGGATGAAGAGGGGAAGTGTGAAAGGGGCTGCAGATGAGGAAAAACATTGCTAGTTGATAAAATTGACAGTAAAGAGGATACAGTATTTGTTGGGTGATGACAAACGGCAAATAAAAAAATGTTGTTGCGAAATGTTTACAATTGAAGTGCAGATGAAGAGCAGTGTAATGGTCATGGTTGTGGTGATGGAATGATTGTTGTAGTGGAGAGGAAGGAGAGGAGAGGAGGGGAGGTGAGAGGCAAGAACAGAAAAGGGTAAGAGGAGAGGAGAGTCGATGAAAGGTGAAGAGAGGGAAGGAGAGGAGGGGAGATGAGAGGAGTGGAAAGGATAGGAGGGGGGGAGGAGCACGGGAGAGGAGAGAAAAGGAGAGGGGGGGGATATGAGGCATGAGGAGAGGAGAGGAAAGGAGAGGAAGAAGGGAGATGAGAGATAGAGAGAAAAGTAAAAGAAAGGAGACGAGAGGCAAAGAGAGGAGACAAAAAATGGAAAACACTTGAATTCATGGTGCTGTATAAAAGAAAATGGGTTAGCATTTATGGCAAACGTAATATAAAGAAACATTAATTTAGCGGAACAAAAGAAAAGACAAATGTGAGTGCTAGCTACACATGGAACTGACAATGGAAAGTAAATAGTACATCTTTTAACAATATCTCTTTATAACACTCACTGCAGAAGAGCTCGTCCTCCCCAAATTTACAGTTCTTCTTCCCGTCACACACTTGAGCCATGGGCGTACACTGGCGGCTCATCAGACACACGAACTGGCTCTCGCACGGCTCTGGGGGCGAAAAGAACACAGTGGGATCGAGAGGGATGAACATGGGGAAGGAAAGTGTATGTGATCGCCAAGGGTGGGAGAGACTCATGGCCCATCCAACCCCATTAAGGAAGATATGAACGTTTAATGAAAAGAAGAGGATAGGCAAATGAAAAAGTCACTGTAAGAGGCAGCATCACCCTCCACTCACCACAGTCCTCGTCGCTCAGATCATGACAGTCGAAGATGCCATCACACACCAGGTCTTCCTTGCCCATAGTGTACAGGCGGTCCACACAGTAGCAGCCCAATTCATCTGTCCCACAGCACAGTGGGGCACCCACACACACCTCTCCCGCGACACACACTCGGGTATTCTAGGTGAAGAGAGGAAGATAAGGAGGAGAATGAAGAGGATGGAAGAGAAGAGAGGAAGAAAAAGGTGAGAAAAGGAAAGGAAAAGAAAGAAATGGAGGGGCAAGGGTAGATGAAAGAGGAAATAGAAGAGGAAGAGAGGAAATGAATAGAAAGGTGAGGAGGGGAGAGGAGAGAAGATAGGAGGAAAGAGTAAAGGAAATGAATGATGAAGAAAAGAGAGCAGAGGATAGGAGGGGAGAGAAAAGAAAGGGAAAGGAGTGAATATATGTATAATATGTAGACGAGAAACAAAAAACAAGCGTACAGGGGAGGCAGAAAAAGGGCAAAGGGATAGGCCTAAACATCAGCAGGGAGCGAAAACCATAACAAACACATAAGCAGAAATAAGACACTATAATCAGCCTTCAATCACAACCTACATACCTGGAGCAGAGAAAGTCATCCCCCTCACAACTCTCGGTCTTGTTCTCCATTATCTCCGCTGGCAACACACAGTCCTCCTTCACCCCCGCAGCATTCACGATGGAGGTGGTGACGGGAGGTAGAGTGGAGGTTGTGGTTGTGGTGGGGGTGGTGACAGGTGGAGGAGGTGGTGTTGTGGTGGTGGTTGTAGTTGTGGTGGTGGTGGTGGTGGTGGTAGAGGGAGTGGTGGTGGTAGATGGGGTGGTGGAAGGTGTGGTCGTCTGTCTGGGTAAGAGAAAAGGTAGGTAATGTTGGTAATGACTGACTGTTGTGTTAGTCTTAACCCGTCCGCTGCGATTGGTACGCATTTGGCTTTCACTGGTAGCCTGGTAACATACTCCCAGGTCTTCCTCTGCCTCTGTGGTTGATAGTGGAGCATTTCCCATGTAGTATTGGTATGCTGGATATCCCCTCCCAAGGTGCATGACTTTACATTTTTCTTCATTGAATTGTAGCAGCCACTTTTTGTTCCATTTCTGTAGCTTGGTGATCCACAGTCTAGGGGTTAATGTTTGCAAAAGTGACAAAATGAGGAAGGTGACGAGAAGATGCAAAGAAGAAAAGATTAGTGCCACATGATAAAGACTAAATAAAAGAGAAATATCACACATGGAGCCGTACTGGGACAAAGACAACCCTAAATTCTGCCTAGAGGGAGAGCGCCTGCCCATGAGTGTGTGGCTGCTTCTTATACTCACTTGTACGCCTCATGGGTTGGTTTGTCCTCGGGTGTCTCAACCTTACGCTCACACTCCAGCTCATCCTCGGCATTCATACAGTCAACCTGAGAAATATTTAGACAATTTATATGAATACAATAATGGTAATACTTGTAACTCTGATAACAATGATACATGAACATTTCTAGTTTCCTGAAGTATCCAACCTCACACCAGTTACTCTTAATTTAGGTTTGTATTAAGCAGAAAGACTATAAAATTGTAGGAGCACAGAACATATTTGTTTTAGTATGAGGAAAAATCTTTTGACTTGTTGATGCAAATTGAGAGTATAAAAATTTTCTGCTTTGTTAGTGTGTGAAGAAAGTTTGCTGCTAAAGGAGGAAGAATATAAACATAGTTCTCATTTATGTCAAAGGAAATATCACTGGAGTGAGTGGAATATGGAAGCTAACGAACCATCACAGTGACCCGAGAGAGTATGAATACAAAAGGACAGAAGACACAGCAAAGTGTAGTGGCTATAAAGGAGCAGAGAGCCACCTTGTTGTCACAGACATGGTGTATTGGCAGGCAGCGCCCATCCCCCAGCAGGCAGGCCACTCCCCCACACTCAGCAATGGTCTGTGTGCTGCTGGGCAAACTGGACAACTCACTCATTGACTCTGGGGGTGCAGGGGCAATGAAAAAAAAAAAAAAAAAAGAGATGTATCCTAAAAATCTAAAGCATATTATTAGTATTCTCAGTGGTGAGAAGAGAACAGTATCTTCCTTGAAACAGAAACATAAATAGAGATAAAGCCACTGCTGTGTTGTCAATGTAGGTCCAACTCACCCAGTTTGGAGTTGAGCCACTTGAGGTGGTAAGTAATACGCACATACACGCCAGGGTGACGCGGCCGAGCACACCCCCGGCCAAAGGACACCACACCAGCCTGCACCCAGCCTTCCTCGGGCCTGCAGGAGGAGGTGGAATGAAAGACAAGGTGATATGTAGGGTAGGCGGTGGCCGAGTGGTAGCGTGCTGGGCCCACATTGGCTGCATGATGGACGACGCAGGTTCGAATCCCCACGCTACCACCTCGAATTTTTCAGTCACCACAGAGTGGCTTAAAACTACCCACATGCTGTCCTGAAGACCACCCATCAACCCGGACTTCAGAGGAAACCGTCCAAGTGAATCAAGAACGAGTTCCGGGGGGCAGCATGAAGCAAGAAAAGATGGCGCCACTATAAACACTTGCCTGCGCCATGACGGGCTGGGGCCGACTACCATCTAGGCCCCTCAAGAAAAGCCTACCAGCGCTATAGGTGTACACGTAAAAAAAAAAAAAAAAAAAAAAAATGTATAGATGTAGATATGATGGGATAGGTCAGTTTATTTATCAACCAGGTCTTGTCTGTTTGTCTGTCTAAATGTAAGATTGTCTGCCCCATGTAAGTTCATCTGTCTATACCTACCTGCCTTGCAACTTGTGTGCCTTCTTCACTGTATCTTTGCATGCCTGCCTATCTGCAAATTGTGTCCCCCTGCTTGCCTACCTACTTTTATTTTACCCTGCTGACTTGTGAGGTTATTAAGTATACTGGACTGTATATTGATCACCTGCTTCCTTATGCCTGTGTGTCCACCTGTCTTCCCCTTATTCTCTCACTCACCCAGTACACATGAGAGGCCCGCCAGAGTCCCCCTGGCAGGCATCCTTCTGCCCCTTCTCGTACCCAGCGCACAAAACCTCCGTGTCCTTGAAGAACGTCTCACTCTTACAGGTCGCCAGGATGGGGAGGTCAACTTGCTGCAGCTGCTGGGCTGAGAGGAGAGAGTGAGAGGAGTGTAATGTGTATATTATAACATACATATGAATGTGTGAATGTATGTCATAACGCCATGGCCCAGCGGCGCCAGGATGTTACACGTAGACGCTACGTTGTGCTTAGGAGGTGCTCCTTGCTGTGGGAACGGTGTTGATTCAGCAAGTCTGGTGCCGCTGGCCGCTCCTGTGCCGGGCGAGAGGCCGGCAGATATTAGCGGGCGGCGAGCGAGAGCAGAGAACTTCTCGGGGTGTGGGTACGACTTATGACTCGTCCACAAAATACTGTAACAAGTCTGTAAGACTGTTAATATATTTAAAAAGCCAATACAACTATTTAATCAACCAGAGAGAGAGAGAGAGAGAGAGAGAGAGAGAGAGTAAATTAAGTGAACTCAAAGTGAACTTAACGGCTCCGCTCGGCCAACACATAATATACCTCACTTAAGTAAAGGCTATAGTGTTGTCTCAACCACTTCAATCAATTGGAGAACGCAGGCAACGGTACACCGGACCTGACGTGAGATAACAGTTCACGCCTTAAACATAAACACTAAAAAAAACAGCTAACAAAAAGGCTAACAAAAGTGGTGGCAGCGGTGGGATACGAACCCATGTTATATTATAACATACATATTACAGGAGCGGTGGACAGGTGTGTGAGGGGAGGAAAATGGGGTAATGGATTTAATAGGTGAGTAGATCAGTTTGTAAGTGATTAACCAACAGAAGAGTTAACAAATGAAAGATGAAGACAGGAGTGAAGGAAATATGGAGGGCAGAATGGATTGAGTGGAGATGCAGATGGATAGGAGTGAATAGAAAAGAAATTTAGTTGATAGAAATTTTACAAGAATAAGGAGTAAGGAAAAGAACATGAAAAATGAGTGTATGGGAAGAAAAACATGTAGGTAACAGATGAAGACAATATCAAGAGACAATATCGGGAGAAGATAAAAACATAAAGACAGCAAAGGATGACAGTGAGTACTACATGTTAGGAAGGAGTGATGGAAGGGAAAGTGATGGGTGAAGAAGAAAGATTGAAGTGAGAAAAAAAGCATGGGAAGAACATTGTGTAGATCAGAGGTAGTGTTGGGAAAACAAAAAGGAAGAAGTAGAAATGAATAAAGATAGGTGATGCTGTGGGACAGAGAAGACAAGAGATTAATGGAAGGGAGAAATGGAAGAAGAAAATTACATAGATGACAGAAAGGGAAAAAACAAAACTGAGGAAGAAAAGAAGTAAGAGGAACTAGAGAAAATACTGATGACAAGAAAAAGAGTTTACCTATGGAAGAGAAAGGAAGCCATTATGACGCATGTGGCCGAAACAATATATCAATACGTACAAACTGTCTAACTTGTGTGCTTTCACTTACAGTCTTCTCCGTCCTCCTGCAGGTTGCCCCAGCCTGCCACGGTGCAGATGTCCTTCTCCTGCGGGTAGAGGTGGTTCGCCAAGCACACTGGGCGCACCCACCTGTAGGTAGTGTATATGTCTTTAACATGTCAAGAGGATTTGTTATATAGGAAAATTTTGTATGGCAAGTGTAATAAAGGTTTTTAATAGTTTGATGATGAGTAATTTGTTTTGTCATTCGTTTTCTATAATTCAAGGTCTGGCAGTTCAGTTTTTTGCTGTTGTTCTTACTTCATCATCCTCTTGTTCTGTCATTCAATGTTTATTTCAGTTTTCCTTTGTCGTTATACCTATTTGTCTATCTACTACCCTCCTATCATCATCCCTTGTTGTTACCCCATTCCCCCCCTCTACCTGTTGAAGTGGAAGGGAGTCTGCAATCTGTAGAGTGCCAAATCGTTCCTGATGTAATGGGCGTCAAAGTCTTCGTGTTTCAGGATGTGGGTCACCAGCGAGGACTGTTCATATGGGGACCAGGAGTTGCGGCGCAGCATGCCGGCGTGCACCTCATACACAGCTGACTTGGGCCTTGATAACGGAAGGCAGTACAGCAAGTGGAAGGCAAGGTGTGGTTAAGACAGGTAATATAACGTCACTTTCATAAACAAACTGATCAAGCAACTTTTTCTATTTGTTTGGAAATTGAAAAATCTGCCTTGTTCTAAATTCTATTATTATAGGTAGAAAAGTTTAGGTGAATTTTAGAACATTCCAATCCTAGAATGGCAAAGGCAATTATACCAGAACGTGCATCACATGAAGAAAAACTGATTTTGCCTAAACTCTGGAAACTGCTGAAAAAAATACTTAGGCAGTTTGTTTATGAAGGTGACTATAATAGATCTGTGAAAGGCAGGTAGGACAGGTGATGGAGGGCAAAATGTAGTTAGAAATGCCACACCATGTAACTAGCCAGGGCAAGGTGGGAGAGATAACAGGTGAAGGATAAGAAGACATGGTTCAAGGAATGCCACATAATAGAGTTGATCTAGATGAGGTGAGAGGGACAGTAGGCAGTACAAAATGAGAATGTGGTCAAAAGCAGGCTGGAAGTTGAGAGTTTAATTCATCATGTAACTAAGAGAGAGAAGTTGTTGGTAGCTGCAAAATATAGCCATAAAAAGTACTATGAAAAGAAGTGAAAGGTATATTAATAGGAAAAGGTAGGAATCACTGAGGATACAAATGACATTACATAAAATATATAACATCTGGGTGGGAGATTCAATACTCGTATTAAGATTCACCTTCAGGCAAATTATGGCAAATTGTATTATTGGCTTCATTTATATTTATTATGTCTTGTCAAATGAATAGACATAAAGGGAGAAGGTGGCGGAGGAGCTGTCTTGTTTAATATAACCCTATAACTCCATTACTGAAAAGCAGATTGTCAGGGGTATTTTCTTGCTTACTCATCTGTCTCTTCTCACTATAAAAAATACAACAGCAAGATGGGTGTGTCCTTACTCATAGACGCAGTGGGCGGCAGAGAGTACCCAGTGCTGGGAGAGGATCGACCCGCCACAGTAGAAGATTCCATTCCTCTTGATGCCCACAAGGAAGGTCCAGAGTGAGGCTGGTGCATCGCTGCCCCCCACCACCCTCAGATCCCACATCCCATGATCCCGCTTCTGTCTCACCCTCGTCTTGTTGGCTGCCTCCTTTCCACTCTCCTCCTTCTCATCCTCTTCCTTCTCTTCTTGCTTCATTTCCTTGTGCCTCTCTAGATCCTTCACTCCAACTTCTAAGTCAATGTCACCTGTTTCCTTTTCTCTTTCAATGTCTGGTGAAGGAAAAGAAATAGATAATATGGTCTGTCCACTTTTAGTTTGTTCATTTTTCTGTGTGTGTAACATTTTTTTCCATCTATATGATGTTTTTATTATTGCTACAAATGTGCATGTTTGATTTTTACCAGCTCTCCTCTTCTCACCTGCCTCTCTCCTGAAGCGGCCACCTGATGAGTTGTCGCAGGTGACAGCCCCACAGGTGATGTGGACCCAGTGGCCTTTACACATGGAGGAGAAGTCAAAGCGTTCCCGGTGGAGGTGAGCCCAGTGCTTCCTTTTTGTGGTACTGTTCATGGACACGAATTCATGTTGGTCTGGGCCCACCCTGGTTGTGGAAGGGAATGGTTAAGCAAAGACAAGATCAAAGAAAGTCAAACACTTAAATAAGCAGCCTAATTTTAAGTCTCCATGTGTCTTCAATTAAAGTCTTAGGATGACCTCATGCTCAGAATTCATTTACCTTGTCACAGCTGATGATTATGGGGATAAGATGTTAACACTCACCCATCTGCACCTACCAAAGGTATAACTGACATATATGCTCTGTAAATTTCATCAGTTGATGACTGATCTTCTCTGGTGGGTTAAAGCTTGCCTGTCCTCACCTACTATGCTCTGTACCTTTCACTAGTCGATTAATCTTCTAAGGGCAGGTAAGCACTCACCTTTCCTCACCCACCAGCTCACTGCAGATTTTATTGACCAGGTCGTTCAGGTCCTGCTGGATGTGGCCGCACAGGGGCGCCCAGCCAACCTTCTGCCGCACCTCCACGCACTCCACTGCTCCTCAGGGCCAAGTACTTCTGGAGAGGGCCGAGAGCAGACTTTGCAAGGTTACTTTTTGCTCATGAAGGCGAAGGTTGTTATAAACATTGGAGAAGAAGCAATTTTTTGTTGACTGCATTTTTTGTAAGGCAGATTAAGAGTATGTCGTTGTGAGTGTCTGGATGGCCTGTTTTTTGGGGGCATCCATTCAACTAACTAATAATTCAATAACTTTTAAATGGTAGTTGTCTTGCAATGCCTCAATTTTCAACATATTACTTCACTTTGAAACAATATAAATCAATCTAGCCTGGAGAAGGGGAAATAAACCTTCCATTGCCAAGGCCCCAGGACCAGCTGAATGTGGAGCCACCTGTCTAACCACAGCCAAGTGGGCCTTGGATGGCTTTCAGTGCTGGGCAGGTCACTATGTAATGGTTAGAAAAAAATAGACAAATAAAGACTGAGCAGCCTCATACCAGGGAATATTCTTCGGCTTGAAGGAAGAGGGTTCACTTCATGCCACAGAAGACTTGAGAGTGAATTAAGGGAAGGTTGTTGAGAAAAGGTATATTTCTCCATACCACATCAGTTTAACTTTGTTTATGAATGAGTGAGAAGCTTGTCACACCTGACTAGCGGCAGCCTAGTAGCATCCTAGGACAATTAAGGACTCAAAACAGCCTTGTGTCTTTGGGTACGTACCCAGCGACTCAATGCCAGAGTCCGCCTCACATCTTGGAGGGCCTAGATTTGAGTTTCAGGTGGGTAGGGGCAAAGTTTTTTTTGCTACATATCTCCATATTAACAAAGCAGCTCATTGCATTAAAGCTACACAGTTTTCCCTTGAATCTAGATCAGTTTTCATGAATTTTCAATCTTACTTAAGTGGTTCCTTTTATCCATTATATCTGGAAGCATCTACTACCCGAGAGAACATTGAGCCATCCTTGCTTACTGGTCCACCCAGCCAAGGATAGCCCACTTCCCTGGTGTCTTATTCCCATGGGACCAGGAGGCTCACCACTGCATACCAGTTTAATCAATGGATTCTGAAATATTACTTCTCTTTGAAACACAACAGAAATTAATCTAGTCTAGAATGGGAGAAATAAACTTTGTTGCTGAGAATCAAACATGGGACAAACTTGATTTTGAGCCACACCTCTAACCAGGCCAACATAGGAGGTGCCCCAAGGCTATGTAGGCCTTGGGTGGCTTTCTGCATTGGCCAGGTCATTGCAGTATAGGCTTGTATAGTTAACCCAAGTTCATTCCAAACAGACATTCTGGAGCAATGGCTTATAGACTAATTATATACATGCTTTAACCTAACAGAAGTAATTTAGATTAATATTTTTTTAATCAACTTGTTACACAAAAAAAAAAATTTCAACAACTGATAGATGGCTTAGCCTAGTCAGCCCTGTGTGTGTTCCTGTCCACATTACTACATACAACCTCCACCCACCGGCTGCTCCTCCTGCGAAGCTGCCAGCCTATAGCACAGCCTCTCGTCCTTCCCATTGCCACAGTCAGCCACTCCGTCGCACACCTTCCCCGGTGGCACACACACACTTGTCCCATTCACTGAGCACTGAACTTCCATTTCCTTACAGTCTGTGAGGGAGGGAGTAACAATAAGAACACCTTGTTTGGCTAACCATAAACCACTTGCTTTTTCTGTTGTTCCTAAAAAGATCACTACTACTCATATATTTCATTAAGAACAGTTAGTCACACTGAACAGCATCCCATCACAAACTAAGGTAATTGTTTAGAATAAGTTTTGTTGTGTGACTATGAAAAATAGATGCATGAACTTGATCTTAACTAAAAACTAACTTTCTAGTTTATCATTTTTCTACAGTAATACAAATGGATGTCTGTACAAAGGATGGGCACCATTTTGTTCAGGGTCATAATTTCTGGGGGGCCAGGGGGGTTATAGCTCCCCCCAAAAGTTTTCTATATCGGCCAAAAAAATGCCACTAAAAGTGCTTATATTTAAAAAAAAAAAAAAGTTCCCCCTTCCTGCGCATGCACCCCCCCCCCCCCCATACACACACACACACACACACATACTCATGAACCTATGATGGCCTCTAGCCCCTCAAAAATATCTGACAAAAATTACGGGCTGTTGTTAAAAGACGAGCCTCCCCCGGGACTCACCGCCACACCCCAACTCGTCAGACAGGTCAGGGCAGTCAAGGTAGTCGTCACACAGGTACTTCCTGGGGATGAGTCTGACGCAGGGACAGTCACTCTCGTCTGAGGCGTCGGGGCAGTGGACGCTCCTGTCACACCGCTCCTCACGCCCGTAGCCCCAGACACCCTCCCAGCACGCCCGCATCCCATCCTTGTACTCTGACGGGGGAAAGGGCCGGACATTATTTCCAAATTATATGATGACATCAATCTAATAAGAAGCCTAGTTCCTGATTTCTCTTATCCCAATAGTTGTTGCCCATGCAGCTGTTTGCAAAGTAGGTGATTTTTTTTTTTTTTTTTGTCATTGCCATGCACCTACACGGTGAAGTGGTTGGAATCCCTAGCTACGAATCCGCAGGGCCGGGTTTGAATCCCAGTCTGGGCAGTCAGAGTGCAGCTCACCCAGCTCCTTTCGGGGTGGTCGATAAATGGCTACCTGGGAATCTATACATATCTATATCTCTGACACCCTGTTCCTTCACTGGAACTTCTCTCCAGGGGGTGGCCACAGCAGTGTCTCCATCTTTTTGTTCTGGCATTCCCTCTGAGCACACTCAATCCTGCTATTCCAACCTGCTCTAGGCCGAGGCGACGGAAGTGAGCACCGAGGCCACGCGCAGATGTATAGCGTATGCCCCCAACTTTGACAGGCCCTAACCTGCCCTTACCTCACAGACAAGTGTCATTAGCCCTGGAATAACAGACCCAACAAGAGGTACAACAGTACGCACCAAAAAAATGGAACAATAACATCTGTTATAGTACTACTTACTTTTGAACTTCACCTTCTCCTTTTTGCCTCCAGTCCTGTTCAGATCTCCGGAGGCAGGCGGAAAACTGGCGAAGGTAGAGTTGACGGAGGAGAAAGAAGAGGCGGCGAGGGAGGGGAAAGGCCTGTTGGGCCTTGTGTTGGGTGAGGTGAGTGGGCTGGTGGGGCGGCCTGCACACGCCGCCACGTGGACCAACAATAAACACCAGCACAAAGGCCATGACGCTGCTCCGGCCATGTTCTACACCCGTGGATGGTGGTCTAAGGCCTGGTGACACTGTGGTAAGGTTTCTTTGTCGAGTTCCCTTTACGGGACGAAAAAACGTACGACCTCCCTCCTGCCCCTTCACGGGACTCTGCGACTCTGCAGCTACTGCTTCACTCCTTCGAAACAAAGCGGAGTAGTGGTTCAGAGCCTCGAAGCTACTATTCAAATCCTTCGTAACAACACGGAGTAGTGATTTACAGCCTCTGAGTTACTATTTAAATCCTTCGAAACAACACGGAGGAGTAATTCAGAGCTTCGAATCTACTATTTGAATCCCTCGAATGAAAAAAAGGAACTATTGACTTTACGAAACATTAGTTCAAACCCTCGAAGCAGGGACATCTTCAGCCAGTGATTCTACAGTTAGTGGTAACCTGAGTTGACACTTGGGATGAGTTTTGGCTGCCAGAGAAGGAGGAACTGAGAGATATAATAAGAAGCTGAGGTAAGACGAGTAGATGTTGGCATGAGACGAGAACTATGAAATAAATCTAGAACTGCGTCGTGAAATGTGGTGTTAGAGGAAAGGAAGTGAGAGTAATTAGAGTAGGTATTTAGCACTGAGTTGAGGCGAGTGACATGGTTGTGTTGTGAGAGGGAAGAATGGAAGAGTATTTAGTGTGTATTTTGTCAGTAGAAGCCAGAGTTGAGGCGCGGGATGAGGATGACGGTGGCATCGTGGGTCATATAGGAGCCCAGGGCATGGTCGTTGTCCATGACCCGGTCGCGGTAGACGAGGTGCACGCCCTCAGCGTCGAGACCCCAGAGGCGGCTCAGCGTCCACTTGAACTGCATGACGCTGCGGTACCCCCACGTCTGCACCACCACGACCTGCCCCTGAAGTGTCGTCACCCTCACGGACAACGGCCCCTGGTAGTCAGCTTGAGAAACCATTTGTTGGGAAAACTGATTATAAATGGCGCAGCGAGTGTTGTTGAGGTTCCCGACTGCCCCGAGGCGCTGGGAAGCTTTGGCGGATATTCTCATGCAGTCGCTCCCGCCTCTCACATCAACTAGTATTTCCAAAGACCGAAAAGGAGATTAATCGGGTTCTAATGAGTGTGTTTTTCACATTCATTATATAAAGGAAGGGTCGAACTACCACCAGGGTCGCACCCTACCCATGCAAAGGGTCAAAACCCCTGCGAAAGGCTTGTCAAATGTGTGCTTGGGCGACGAAATGTTTAAGAATAATGACCCAGTTGTCTGTGGGGTTTCGCAGAAGAAGAGGCTTCGGTGTCTACAAGTATCTCCTGCACAGATGCTTCCATCAGATTGCATGAATTAAATTAAGTGTCTTTCACTCATCACAAAAAACAGCACAGTATGGAATTTAGAGACCCCATGATTGCACTGCCCCTTCTAAAATAAAATCCATGCTACGTACGCCATTGCTGAGGGCGATTATTCGACCTGTTATATACTTTTTTTATATGATTTCAGAGCATTTAGAGCATGTTAAATATTGTACATAAATGTTATGAATTATCCGATGCTCAGTTTTAAAATCAATGAGCAGAAACGATGGTAACAGTCCACTTTTACTGTTTCCCTACGTCGATCGAGGAAAATCAGGCAGCTGAAGACTTTTATTACGTCAAATAATACTGTTACGCCACCCCCCCTACCACACACCATCCACGGGCAGGCAGGCGGCGTGATCCCCACCAGAACAGCCACACGGGCACCAGTCACTCACAGCGGCCCACACAGAACACCGAGGGGAGCAGGAACGGGGCAGGGCACAAAGGATACACGTTCAACACTAAGTTCTAGTTTAATGACAGGTTCCTCACGCAGTACAGAGTACAGCAACTTTCAAGGCACAGAACAGTTAGTTAATCAGGCACAGTACAGGGGCACGGCAGTCACGCACACACGGATGCACACAGCTCGCGAGCGGAGCAGCTCAACACTCTCTCAAGCCCAGACACGCGTCTTCTCCCCTACAACTCCTCAGCCACCCTTGCTCCCCCACTGCTCGACTCAGCACTTCCTGCCCGGCGGCCCGGCGGCCCCGGGCCCCCTCTGTCTCTCTTGTCCCAACAAGTAGAGTTGCACCATGCTGAGGTAACATTGCATCATGCTACAAGTTCATCACATTACACATACAATCATTCACATACAGCACATTCGTAACACTATCTCCTCCTTCAAAAGGCAGTCGACCCGGCTGCCCCAACATTCAACAAACAAAACACATGAAATAAATCAAACTAATCAGTCCCCTGGGACATCACTAAAAATAAAGTCTCTTAACCATCCCGGCCGACGCCTCTCTCGCCGAGGGCGCCGCTGGGATGCGGGCGGTGGCACCCAGAGCCGCGTCGTCGGCCCCAAGTACTTGCTCAGGGTTGTCACTGACATCTGCCGCTTCACCAGCACCGCCCCTGTTCTCGTTCGCCCCGTGGTCGACTTCTGACACGTCCCCTTCGCTGCTGCTGGGGCTCACATCCATCCCTGCGCCGGCAGTATGTCTCCTTCATTTCATGGCCTGGCCTGCCACCTTGAGCTTGCCCCACGGGCGTCGGTGCACCTCAGCCAGGCTTTCCTGCAGTGCCGCTGAGAAGCCAGAGGTGACGGTGGGCAAGCTCACGTCGGGGGGCCGCCCCGTGGCCAAATCCACCGGTAGCCTGAGCGCCCGGCCAAACATTGAACACAGAAAAATACATGCAATACACATAAATCAGTCTGTCCTCCACAATCTCTTCTCGCGCCCCCAAGGGGCTCCGCCTGTCAGCCACGCTGTCGACCACCCGCCAGGCCTCAGTGGGCTCTTCCACGCCATCCACTCCACGTGACGCTCGGGACAGTCGACACCGGCTCCTGGCCTCCACCCTCGGGGCAAGGTGCCCTCGCCCGGCCGTGACTACCTCCCCACGCAGCCATGCTCGAAAACCTCCTGGAAGCAAAGGGCACCATTCCGGTCACCCTCTCCAGCTCCCGTCCGAGGCCACCACGAGCCTTACTGGCCTGCGTCAGGTAGTCGAGGCCCAGCAAGCACGGCTCGTCTCGATCGGCGACGTCCATTGGCCGGCGCTCCACAGCGCTGCCTACGCCGATACGAGCCTCCACTGGCCCCTCCAGCAGCACACACTACCCCGGGTCAGGCCATGCCGAGCACTCCTCAGCCCCCGGTGTCCACTGTCACGCGTCGTGGCTACAACCGCTAAGCCTCCCACTGGCAACACGCTGGTCGGGCGGCGGCAGCTTACTCAAGGCGGGGCCCGAGGGCGGGAGACGGCTGGAAGTCGACTCCCTTCTCCAGCCCGTCCGCGCTTTCCGCCCGCGCCGCGTCCCTGGGCCTGGGGCAGGCGCTCGAGCGGTGGCCAGACTGGCCACAGTCCTTACAGCGCGGCTGGTGGGCATCGGGGCTCGGCCGGTCAAGGGAACGCGTCCTTCGCTCCCCCAGGCACCGACTGCACCTATGCCCCCTCTTGCCACAGCACCCGCACAAGCCACGGAGACCCTCCGGGCTCGCCTTCATCGACGCTGCCTTCATCTTCACCTTCGCCATCCGGCCCCGGAGGTCATGGCAGGGCGGGGCGGCCGCCGCTAGGCCGCTTGTCATCGTCAAGGCCCCGAACTCCAAGGCCCTCGTCAGCGCGTCGTCGGTCCACGGCAGGGGGTGAGAGTCCTCGCCAGTCTCGTCCCTCAGCGCCCGGCAGTCCTCACAGAAGCGCTGCGTGCCGTCCTTCTTCATATCCAGGACGACTGCTGAGGGCCACGGACAGTCTGTCCGCTCCATCACCCCCTGCGCCGCCAGCTCGTTGACGGCGCGCTGCAATTCCTCCCGCCTGGCCGGCACGACACGTCGGGGCGGGCTCCTGGTGGGCGCACCATTTCCCGTGCTGATGTTGTGATTCAACAACCCCGTGCAGCCCAGCAGGTCCAATCCACCCCCGCTGAACACGTCCGCGCACCGAGCCAGGTTGTGGCGCACCTTCGTCTGCGCCTCCGTCAGGTGAGCGGCGCTCCGGTGCATCGAATCCTCCAGGAAGTCGGGCAGCGGCCTCACAGCGGCCAACTCCGCGCTCCCCGACGGCTCCTCTAGTTGTTCCACCTCTTCACAGGTGCCCAGCTTGGCACCAGCGGGTACTTTCCGAGCCTCGTCGGAGGAGTTAGCCACCAGCACCGTGACTGACTCCTCCCCCGCTCCTTCGAGACTCTGTCCGGCTGCCACACCACCAGGCAGCTGCAGGCCCTCCGTGGACTCCACCGTGCCTTCCGCTGGCATCGCGTCCGACCGGCAACACAGGACCCTAGCCTCCGTCCCCGGGGCAAGGTGCAGTCGCTCCGCCGCGACTACCTCTGCACAGCCGACCTTCGGGAGCAAAGGCGCCTGTCCGCGCAGCCTCTCCAGCTCCCGTCCAAGGTCGGCACAGGCCTCGCCCTGCGGCAGGTAGTCGAGGCCCAGCACGCACGGCTCGTCTCGATCGGCGACGTCCATCGGCCGGCGCTCCACAGCGCTGCCTACGCCGATACGAGCCTCCACTGGGCCCTCAGACTGCACGCAGTGCCCCGTGACGCCACACAGCCTCTGTGGCGTATCCTGGAGTCGCGTAGCGGCCGGCTTGTCAGGCCGCCCCAAGGTCCCCTCGGCGCTCCCCACCAAGCGGCCTGGCTCGTCCACTGAGCCCCGTAGCGCTGTTGTCAGCTGCAGCGCCTTCTCATCCTCGCCCCAGCCCTGGGCAGCAGCTGGCATCTTGAACTGGGCCTCCCATGCCAACTTCCCGTCGTGCTCCGCTGGCTTAAGCCTCCCTGAGCGCGGTGAGGCCGAGGGGCCGCAGAGAGGAGCAGGCAGACCACGTGGGCTGCAAGCCGGCCGGCATGGCGGAGAGGGAGGCGGTGAGAGAGGCAACGAGGCAGGGTAAATGGGTCCGGCTCCAGCACCAGCTGAACCCAAGGGAGCGGCTCCGACGGCTCCCCAGCCTCCTGCAGCCTCCACCGGCTCCGCCACGACGCCACCAGGCTTCAGGGGCCCTTGCCAGGGGCCCCACGCGGAGCCCTGCCAGTCCGCCACCCAGGCGTCCGTCGCCAGCACACGTGACACTTCTTGTTCCTCCCCACGCCACGTCGCCCCCTCTCGCTGCTGCCATGGGAGAGAGAGCGGACTACGTGACCTGCGAGCCGGCTGGCATGGAGGAGAGGGAGGGGGTGAGGGAGGCAACGAGGCAGGGGCTCCCCAACCTCCTGCGGCAGCTACTGGTGCCGCCACGACGCTACCAGGCTCCAGGAGTCCTTGCCAGGAGCCCCAGATAGGCCCCTGCAGGACCGCCGCCCCGGCGCTTCCTGCCAGAACTGAGCCTTCTTCCTCCGCGTGCGACGGTGCCACCTCTCGCAGCTGCGTCTCCGCCTCCCTCAGGCCTCGGACCTCGCCTTCCTGGGTCCGCACCTCCTCCAGCCGTTCACTCCTCGCGCTGTCGCAGCCCTGGTCGGTGTACTGCTGGGTTTCCACCTTCAGCGACGAGAAACAGCTCTGGAGGACCTCGGCAAGATGGCGGGCCTGCTTGTCTGCCCTCTCTTCTGCCCTCCGAGCCTGCTCGCGTGCCCTCTCGTCTGCCCTCTGAGCCTGCTCGCGTGCCCTCTCTACTGCCCTCTGAGCCTGCTCGCGTGCCCTCTCGTCTGCCCTCTGTTCTGCCCTCTCTGTTCTCTGATCCAATTCCTGCCTCAGACTGGCCAACATGGCAGCGAACAAGTCCATCTGGCCCGGCTTCACCTCACCCACGTCAGCCTCGGCCTTGCCCGTCTCCTCACCCTCACGGCGACCACTGGGGGACGCCATGACACTCGGCGCGCTTCACTGTTCACTTATCCCACTCCTTTGACACCAAATGTTACGCCACCCCCCCTACCACACACCATCCACGGGCAGGCAGGCGGCGTGATCCCCACCAGAACAGCCACACGGGCACCAGTCACTCACAGCGGCCCACACAGAACACCGAGGGGAGCAGGAACGGGGCAGGGCACAAAGGATACACGTTCAACACTAAGTTCTAGTTTAATGACAGGTTCCTCACGCAGTACAGAGTACAGCAACTTTCAAGGCACAGAACAGTTAGTTAATCAGGCACAGTACAGGGGCACGGCAGACACGCACACCGGAAGCACACAGCTCGCGAGCGGAGCAGCTCAACACTCTCTCAAGCCCAGGCACGCCACCCTCCCCTACAACTCCTCAGCCACCCTTGCTCCCCACTGCTCGACTCAGCACTTCCTGCCCGGCGGCCCGGCGGCCCCGGGCCCCCTCTGTCTCTCTTGTCCCAACAAGTAGAGTTGCACCATGCTGAGGTAACATTGCATCATGCTACAAGTTCATCACATTACACATACAATCATTCACATACAGCACATTCGTAACAATACGATGGAGCATTAGAACGCATGGCGGATCTCTTGAGGACGTTTGCAGCAGAGGTTGGCACGGCGATTAAAGGCTGCTAATCTGGACATATTTTGGTGATTTCATTGTCAGCTAAATGATTACTGAGATTAGTGTAAGGCTTAAGTTGGAAACTCTTCTGCCGTGGCCATCCCCTGGTGGGAGCTCCTAGGAGCAGGCGTTGATGAAATGATAATGATGATGATGTGCAAGGCTTAAACAAAAATCAAAAGGGAAGAATTTAAGCTATTATTGTCCATCAACTCTAAACTTGAGCCCTGTGGCTTGGCCCGGGTAACCCCCCATTGTTTACACATCTAGCTACCGTATAGCGATGACCTGCGCATGGCGATGTCTCACTATTAGTCTGTAAGTTATCTATTTATGGAATATAAATACGTATATTCATAATACGACTGCATGGTGTTATGATTGGCTTGGGATTTGAGGGAAAGACAACGACTCTGTAAACCTTCCATTTCACTTGGCAACGTGGCTCATAGGATGGTGCCGCACTATTCACCCTTCCGCCACCACTGAAGACTCACGCAGGTCTCACTTTCGCGTCCTGCACAGCCAAGCAAAAGATATTATATAACGTAAATGAGAGAGAGAGAGAGAGAGAGAGAGAGAGAGAGAGAGAGAGAGAGCTAGAGTTCTTACACCTGACGGAACATTTCTTTCCGTCATTTAAATTACTGATTGGTCTCTCTCTCTCTCTCTCTCTCTCTGCAGTATGGGCTGTTTTATATAGCACTTGCACACCCACCTATGCCAGTTATGTTTTTGTATTAACCACATTTGAGTGGCATGACCCTGAGACAGCTGGGCTTTCATGCTCTTAGGAGAAGCAATTTATGTATCTGCACAAAAGTAGTAGACAGGTACAAATCATATTCTGCTGTTATTCATATGTGTTGATTTTATTGCATTGAGTATTTTCATTTATTACTTTGCAGCAAACCAATGTTCAGAATTAGTTGGTTGTCTGGCTATTCATGACCTTTGGAACCAGTGCATTATTTTCAGTAGGATGAAAAATAACTTATGTTTTTATAGTTTTCAAAAAGCAATAAACCAGGAATTAGTTTTAAGTACGTGTACATATTCCAAGGCTGCCTGACCGAACAGCCCAGAGCCCCTGAGAAAGGTCATTGCCAAGACCGGGCTTTCTTATTGTGCTCTCATAGAGTGTATTTTGTTTGTTGGCACATCTGCCTGATAAATTTGCCTCAGGTTGATAAGCATGGATACTGTACTTAAGCCAACAGGATGAAAGGATGATAGTTCCTGCTGCCCACAGATCCCTTGTTGGAGCTCAAACGACATCCCTGTGTACATCAGTTTATTGCCTTTTGTTGAAAGTAATTTCTTGGTTTCAGATCCTTGAAAGGTGACTTTCAAGGATTTGAAACCAAGAAATTACTTTCAACAAAAGGCAATAAACTGATGTACACAGGGATTTCATTTGAGCTCCAACAATGGATCTGGGGGAAGCAGGAACTATCTTCCTGTGCATCTATAGGAATGTTGCCCATACATGCCCATATGGCTGCCACATGGGGCCCACTCTGCCCACTTGGGCCCCACACAAATACCCTGTTGCATCTCCCATCTGAGGTCCATGTGGGCAAACGTGGGGCCCATATTTGCCTATCCGGGGCCCACTAAGATTGCCTAATTGGAGACCCATATTATTGCCCACATTTTCCCATATGTTGCCCACCTGGGGCCCACATTTTTTGCTGGCTGGGTGGCACCACTGCCTAACTGATGGCCGACTGGCGAATGGCCGCGAATACATGATAGGATCGTGAACCAGATGGAATCAAACCGTGTGATCTCCGTATGAGATCTCTCAAATCTAATTTCTAGTACTAACAGCTTAACAATAAATAACATTTTGTATTGGCCTGGCTGGGGCTATTCTTAAAACATCAACAACAACAACTCTGAGATCTGAGGCTATTCATAAAACATTCGGGGCTATAGCCCCGAATGCCCAGGCCTAACTACGCCACTGCTGTGTGTATGACAGTATATCTGCCCAACACCTTAGGTCACCGGTCTAGCATGTGTATCTTTCCTGTGCGTCTGATACAATGAGGAATACAAAAGCAAGAAACGATAAGACATTTGATAAACTGAATAACATGGAGCAAAGATTATACAGTGAAATGGTTCGGTACCACTTAACCACCATATTAGTCAATTCTACTTTTCATTTACTCCTCGTAACATTCAACCCAGTCACCGTCGTCCAGATATATGCAGCCACGGGATCTGCTTTTGAGGTCTCAGGCCTTTATTGGAGCAAGAAACTAAGAGAGTAGGATTCCCAGCCCCAACCCTTGAGTTATAAGACACACACATACCTGAGACCTTATCTTGAGAGGTGACCAGTGAGATTGCTAGTTCTTGATGTTAATGATTCCTAGTTTCCTACCTATAACTTCAGAACAACATGGTTTAATTGCTTCATATGTCATCTGGAACATAGTACAGTAAAATCTGAGTCATACAATCCTGTGGAGTACGTTGTCTCTGTGGTGGATTGTTTGAACATTTTCAAGTTATTCAAGGGATTGTTTTCATAACATTTCATAATTTTTAATGTAGGACAGCTACATTATGCAGGTATAATCCAATGTGATTTTCTTACTTCTAGTCTATTTATAATAAAGTTGAGGTATGATAAATAAACCAAGTAATAAAACAGTATATATTTTCTAAATAGTCACATTTTTACAACTTTATACATTTTGAACACAGGATTAATCCTTGAACTGATACAAGTCATTGATCTGGGAGGTGAGATGTAAAACTACCATCTGTCATCACCTTTCATCCAGTGGTGTTGAATAAACACCATTTACTTACCATCCAACCCAACCATCACCTCAAAAGTACCAAACAGAATGCAAAGGAAGTATTAAAGAGGTCAAGTGAGGGCATGGTGGTTGGCTGGCACCTTCCCTCATATCAGAACCCTACTCTCCAGCTTCTCTCGGTCTTTTTCGTCCACATCCTCCACACAAGTGTTGTGGCCGCGGAGGACGTGGCCGTCTTGGTCTATGGCGAAGTTGTAGTCTTTGGGGTTAGCCATGGCTTCTTCAATGGCCTTCTCCAAGTCTTCACGCTTAATAAAGGTTTTGACAAATTCCTGAGGATAAAGGGTGAGCTGTGGTATCAAGTGGGTGGAGTAATGGAAGCCAAAAGAAGTATAAAACTTTGAAGGCCTGTAAGTGTTGCATATAACCAGTAAACAAATAAACTAGGGAAAAAGAGGTCAAACAGCTGGCAAGAGTGGAGAGATGGTTACAATGAATGCATCTGTCCAGCAAATGTATCGTGGTCCACTCAGCCGGCCATTGTTTATTCAATCAGACTCCAGTGTACCACAATTTTGAATGTTAACCCTTTCCATCCATGATGCAGACGTCGGCGTCACAGTATGGAAAGGGTCAAAAGGAAATGGAAGAAGATTAATCCTCTTCTAAACCACTCAATCCTCCTCTAAATTCCTCTTAATCCTCTTCCATTTCCTCTTAAGAGGTTTAGAAGAGGATTAAGAGGAAATGGAAGAGGATTTAGAGGTTTAGAAGAGGACTAACCCTTTCCATTCAGTGACGCCGTCGGACGCCCGTCGGACGCCAATGTCGCCGTCGCCAGAGTGAAGGGGTTAAGCTTAAATTTCATGACTTCTGTGAGCTGAACTGCTGTATGGCATGAAATTTGACCCTCATGAATGTGAGATAATGTCATTAGTCTTAACTGAGCTATGAAAACAACATCAATCACTTGTTGAGAAAATTCAGGAAAACCCAGTGATGAGTTAAGAGGAAAGGATGGTACAGAAGGTGAAGCTTTCTTAAGTGCAATGGCAGCAGTGATAATACACTGTGAGCAGTTACAGCAATAGTGAGTGACGAAGTCACTTCACATGGAGGTAAGAGGGGTGGCAATTTGCCGCTCCCCCTCCAGGCCCCTCGCCAACTTATAGATTGCAGTGCATCCGTCCACTTGAAGTATAATTTTGTGCCAGCAGCTCACACCTTGGCTACATTTCACACCCTCTAGCGCGATTATTACACAGTGTATTGTAATTTGGATTTCACTACAGTGTTTAGTGAGTTAAGATGCTGCATACAGTATGAAAAAACAACAACAAATATCAGCAGTTCCTTTTTTCTGTTTTTTTCAAGAACATTCTATGAAAACAATCAATCACAATGCACTGATGAAAAAACTTTACATTTGGTTGCAAGATTTAAAATAGGATTAATAAGGGTGATTTGGATAAAGTATTTAAAATTAAAATTGATGTAAAAATATATGGCAATGATTATAAAATGAATAAATTCAGGTTCATTTTAAGGAAACAGGCATAAACTGGTGGAGTTGAGTGGAACAAGCAAACCAGATATATAGTGATGTAAACATGATTGTAATTTATAAATGGCAGTTACACAGATTTATGGACGGGGAGGATAATTGTCGAATAACCCACTCTCAAGGGGGCCGGCTGTTTTTTACCTTTTTCTTTATTCATGATTTATATACCAGACGTAAAGGACACCCTACCCATAAGATTTAGCTAAAAAAAAAAAAAAAAAAATAATTACCAATGACCATTTTTGGAAAATTTGAAGTTTTTTTTTCAAAGGCTATTTCAACTATAATAATTGCTTTACATGGAAACAATTAATATAGTACAAGAACCATGTTTAGGCCAATGAAAGTATAGTGAAATATTGTATCAATAATCATTAGTTTGTGGAATATAAATTTTCAAACTTTCATGGTCATAATTTCCCCCTAAAAATTCAGACATAAATACACCATAATTCAGTCACATCATATACAAGAAAAAACTTGCTATAGTGTGATTCTTACAAGTCTAGGCAAGGCTTTGGTGTTGGTTTCATCAAAATCGGTTGAAAATGATGGAGAATTGAAGTGCAAATGTACATAACTTACATTTTGAGATACAGCCAGGTAAAGTTTTGAATGCGTAACATTCAAACATAGCAAAGTGATATCATGGCATTTATCCTTTCATTTATTTGTAATGATATATAAAAAGATATATTTTCATGTCCAGTCATATATTTTGATGTCCAGGCATAAAATATTATGTCTGTAAGGCTCCTGGTCCCCCCCCCGCCTCAGCTTGAGGCGGGGTATTACCTCACAAAGGAGGTGTTTTACAGCTGCCAAGCTACTCACTGTTGCCAGGTTTGTTTCAGAATGCTCGTGGAGCATATGTCACCTCTTTCTTCTACTCTTTGATGTTCTTGGATCTCTTCTTCTTCCTCATGCTTTTCCTTTTAGTATCTATTTCTTGAATTTTGAGTGAGTGGTAATGTTGATGTTGCAAGAAATTTACTTTGTTATATCCAAAATCATGGTGAAGGATGGTGATTTGGGAAACAAATTGGACTTTTGATGCTCCAGCAAACTTGACTTTTTGACATTTTTTCCAGATCTTTGAATGGAAGCTTTCATTTGTGTTCAGAGTGAGCCCCCGAACGCATCGCTTTGATACGCCCTTAAGAAAAAAAGTAATGCGAATTTTAATGAAAAACTTTGTAATTAGATTCTCAAAGGGCATACACAGCTGATGAATTTTTTCTCAGTTTTTCATTTTTGACCGATTTTCTTTGTTTTTCGCCTGGCCAGCTCCCTTAACCCGGCAGCTTCGGCAGACCCCGTTTGGGGCTCCCGCGAGTCGGTCCGCTGAAACGGCGGACCCCGTTTGGGGCTCCCTCGAATCGGTCTGCTCAAATGGCGGACCCTGTTTGGGGCTCCCTCGAGTTGGTCTGCTCAAATGGCGGACCCTGTTTGGGGCTCCCTCGAGTCGGTCTGCTCAAATGGCGGACCCTGTTTGGGGCTCCCTCGAGTCGGTCTGCTCAAATGGCGGACCCTGTTTGGGGCTCGGCTCAAAACCCCTAATTCGAGCTAATTGTAGGTGGTGGCAGCATAGAGCAACCCACCATGCATGCCCTGGGTCATGGTGGTGGGTGAGTGATCTTGAGGTGGGCTTATTTGTCATAGGTGGAGCTGTAAGGTCATGGCAGACTGAATTAGCTATCCATACAGTAATCACTTGTCAAATTTTCTAAAGTAGACAACAAGCGACTTTTGGCTAGATGCCATGGGTCACGAGACTGTTTATTTCGTAACAAACACCACTCAAAAAGAATGGAGTTTGAGTAAAAGTAAATATTTTTAACGGCTTTATGGTTATGGGAGGCAGCCACTTTCAACTGCTGCTGCAGAATGACCTGTTCTCACTTCCCATTTTCTGCCTATTACCATGGTACGTATTTTGAGATAACAAGAGAGTAAAGTCGAAAAAAATTGTGATAACAAGGGAGTCAAGTCGAAAAAAAAAGTAATTTTTTTCCATGGGCCGGAACCAATAAGCGCTTTTTCATGTATTTCAATACCTCGAGTTTCGCGATCCTTGAGTTTAGCGCTATACCTTCGGAATGAAGCAAGCGTGAAACTTGAGAGGGTACTGTATATTAAAATATAATATGACTACTAACAAATACAGTCCCTGAAAGTCAAGATCAAGACCAAGATTGCCCAATGCCCATCAAATGTATCCCCATGTGATTAGTGCATGTCATGTTCCCTCAGCAGCTCAGCGAAAGTTGCCGCCCGAAGGTCGGGTCCCGAGCAAAATCATTCCCGTGAAATACTGGCTTTAGGAGCAGCAACATTCATGATGAAGCTGGTGCCATATGATGAGCTTTGCTTCTGATATGATTGCTGAAATGGACTACGAAAAAGTGCATTAACCCTCTCCATCCGTGACGCAGACGTCGGCATCACAGTATGGAAAGGGTCAAGAGGAAATGGAAGAGGATTAATCCTCTTCTAAACCTCTCAATCCTCCTCTAAATTCCTCTTCCATTTGCTCTTAAGAGGTTTAGAAGAGGATTAAGAGGTTTAGAAGAGAACTAATGGTGACGCCGTCGGATGCCGACGTCGCTAGAGTGAAGGGGTTAAGAATTCCAGCACACCTGTTGATTCTGTCTTTAAGAAGAAAGAAAATATCATCCCCCTTACCTGCGTCTCATTAATGATGCGCAGAGCTTCCTCCTCCGCTGCAGCAGCCTTCTGGGCCTGCTTCACCTTGGAGGCTTCCACGCGAGCCAACTCAGCTTCATACTCCTTGCGAACTCTGTGAGAGAGAGGGCCATGAACTCACTCTGCTTTGTCAATTTCATGTTCTGGTTTTATTAATTTGGATTACCCATGTGTTTATGAATGGCTGGAACATGTACGGTAAGTAATATTCTATGTCTACGCTGCATGGGGGAAAACTATGATCATCATTGCTGATAAGTGTCAGTTTATGAAATTTACATGTATATACTGGCAATCTCCTCCTATATACACCAAATAACAACCACACAAGTATAAGCCAGAAAGAAACCACATAGAGGTCACTGCACACACAAACACACACACACAGCAGTACCCAGAGATCAACTATAATGAGCTTGCTCTTGTCGAAAGGGTACTTCCTGACAATTGTGAGTCCAACTTATGATCAGGCTATGGTGGTGAATTACACACACACGCACACACACTCATGTACCTCTCCTCCCTGAGTGCTGCCACCCGTAAGTTCTCCTGTCTGTTGTACTCCATGAGGCGCTGGTGCTCCTCCTCCTCCTGAGCCACCTGCTGCATCGCCAACTCTGAGGTATCGGCTGTCCGCTTCTTCTCCTGTGTCAGGTGATGCCTGCAAGGGAAAGTGCTTCTATTATGTCCTTCAAGTAGATCCTTGGGATGCCTGTTTAACCCGGTAGCAGCGACGGGCCAAATTTGTGGCTTTACTGTGTAGCAGCGATGGGCCAAATTTGTTCCATGATATAAACCCCCCAAAATAGATGATACATAATCTGATCACAAATGCTTTGATACATATTTTGAAATGGTTTGTTTGAGGGGTGATTTTTTCTCATTTTTCTCGCTTGGAGGGACCATTAAGAAACATGATCCCCGCTGCTATCGGGTTAAGAGCGTCCTATGCAATATAGATAAAGTGACTTATCAGAGTCATACTGCACTGGTCTTGGAGTGCAGGCAGATTCTGGCATTGAAATTAAAATACCAAATGTATGCTCATAAGCATTTCTGTTCTAAGTATGGCAATACCACTTTACTACCGATTCCATAACCAGGGGTGCGGAGTTGGACATAAAAAAAATTGACTCCGACTCTGGCTCCAGGAAATTTTATGGTTGCAACTCCAACTCTATCCCCCTCCCCCTCTCCCTCAGTACTGTGGTAGGAAAATCAAACCCAGCCACACCACACCACATACCACATCCAGCCACACCAAACCACACACTGCATACAGCCACACCAACCCACACATCACATGATGCATCACATCCAGCTACACCACCTCACACCACACCCAGCCACACTAGACCACACATAACAAGCCACACCACACCATACCAAACCACACCACACATTACACCCAGTCACACCACACTACACATCACATCCAGCCACACTACACCTCACATCACACCCAACCACACCACACTACACATCACACCATACCTAACACCACAACCAGCCACACCATATCACACATCACACCCAGCCACACTACACCACACATCACACCCAGCAATACCACACCACACATCACACTCAGTCACACCAAACCCAACTACACCACACATCACACCCAGTCACTCCACACCTCATGGCTCACACCATACCCAACCACATCACACCTCACACCACATAGCATGTTAACATGATACAAACTTCTTTTTAGAAACTGCCACATTTATTCAATCGAATCGCCATGCATCAGCTTTCGTGGGTAGATAGTGTTTCCCTGGTGTCTATGTGATGTGTTGGAACTAAAAATGACCCAATATACAGTAGCAAAGAAAAAAAACAATAGCATGTTAACATGATACAAACTTCTTTTTAGAAACTGCCACATTTAATTTTAATCGCCATGCATCGGCTGACATTGGTAGAAAGTGCTTCTCTGGTGTCTGTGATGTATTGGAACTGAAAATGGCCCAACAAATACTGGTAGCACGTGGTGGAGTATGCTTACAAGGATTCCTGCAGGACGAATCGGGACGGGGTAAACTTGTGCACAACAGTAGCTTTGTCGTGCAGACTAGGAGAATCCTTGCATTACAAGGCCTACATTAACACTTTAACCTTGAGAGGCACCCCTGCCCCCTCCATCCACTCCCTTATCAATCTTCAAAGCAAAGCAAGTTCACCATATCTTACAGTGGCATAACAGATATATGGGAAAATTTGTGCACAACAGCAGCTTTGTGTTGCAATCTAGGAAAATCTTTGCATTATAAGGCCTGTATTGATGGTTTAACCTTAAAAGGCACCACTGCCTCCACGCCCAGTCACATCACATCACACATCACACCCAGTCACACCCCATGATACATCACACCTATATTAGAGCCACGATAAAAATTGCCTATGCCATGACGGGCTTGGGCCAACCACCAGTCCCCTGAAGAAAGCCTGCCGGTGCTATAGGTGAATAAGACATCCGGTCACTCCATACCTCACACCATACCCAACCATCACACCTTACACCACACCACATATCACACCCAGTCACACTACACTTCACACCATACCCAGCCACACCACACAACACACCCAGTCACACCATAGTGACCATACCCAACCACATCACACCTTACATCACACCCACCCACACCACACCCAGTCACACTACACTTCACACCATACCCAGCCACAACACATCACACCCGTCACACCACACTTCACATCGCATGATCCAGCCACGCCATCTCGCACATCACACCCAGCCACACCTTGTCATTTATCACACTACACCACACATCACGCTGCTCCTAGCCACACCACACCACATATCACACACATCTCACCATACCCAGCAACATCACATCACCACACACCATATTTCTTAGCCACAGCCACAGCCACAGCACACATCATACCCAGCCACACCACACACCACCCAGCCAAAGCATACAATATAGCACCCATCCGCGCCAAGCCACACTGCCTACATTAGCTACACTGGGTCAGTTCACAGTACACTACGATTCACGCTACGATCACATATTTAGCCGGACCCTTTTTTTTTTAGCATGAATTGAACATCCACACATCATAATGAGCAGGTTGTCCTTAAAAGGCAACCCAATGCCGAGTTCTGAACAGTCTAGTACAGATTCAGTGCTGAGTGGAGACGCATATGAGTATATTACAGGAATCAGACTCGCCAGATATTGCATGTGTCGTTGGGTACGTCTTATATGACATCGTCTAGCTCGAGTAATTTATCTCATTAATTCAGATTAATAATCCACATTTCCATAAAAAACAAATCCATATTACATGATTTTTTTAAATCTCACAAGAGCTCACATAAAAACTTGCCTCTCAGACAAATTTGTGGAAAAATTTCGTAAATTAGCAACACTGTTCTAGTAGTGCAGCCAAGTAGGTTATGTGAGAATTGATTATGTAAAGGAGTTGGAGTTGGAAATATTTTTACTGACTCGGACTCCGGCCAAAAGTAGCCGTCTCCACTGACTCCGACTCCGCCCCTCTCCATAACTCCTCTTTCACACCAACTCTGTGTGCTGCATCTCTTCCACACCGTCTCATCTTTGACCCGGCCCATCATTAGTGGGTGTATGGTTGCTTGAGAATCTCATTTTGCTCATTTCTACCTCCTTCATCTTTCATCTTGGGGTACAAAAATTTCTTCACCCATATCCTTTATTAATAAGTTTACCTCTTAAATTCTGCTGCAGTGTGACTCTTTTCTATCTTCTATATTTTCACATTTTTTTAAAATTTCATAACCACATCCCTCCATTCCTCTCATTACCTTGCTGCACACAACTTTCTACTTTAGCTCATCTCTAAGCTGCCCAAACTCCTAATGCAAGAGTTTACCAGCATCTGCATTCTTTCATCAGTAAACTCTGAAAAGCAACAGTATTATAGCAACCTTCTTTTAAATCACTTTAATTTGCTCATGATATGTTTCTCTTGCTGAAAAATAACTGTCCTATCTTACAAAAAACTTGTGGCCATAGACTATTGCCTTAACCCAACACATTATACTTTGGCTGAGACAAATGTTGTAACATTAAGTTGCTGTAAGTGGTTCTTAAGGTTCCAAGTTATGTCATTTCTAGTAATTGTCTGCCTGCTATGGAAAGCCATCACCACTAGGCCACTGGGTAACCTTACTGGCTGAGTGGTTAGTGTAAAGGCCTCCCATCTCACTGGTGGGGGTTTGATTTCCAACAACAGTTATATTATTCCTCCCTTCACTGACAGTTTAATTTATCATGAGTTTCAGAAGCTGGAAGTAAACTGGTGGCACAGCAGTGGTATCCTGTTTTTATGGTGGAAAGATGCCTTTAGGATCATCCAGAAATAGGATACCTCCTGCCCTCCATGAAGGAATCTAAATAAACTTCAGTAAGAACTGAAACAAATTAATTCATACAAGATGGGAATAGACAGCCATGTAATTACCTGCCTGATGCAAAAGGCCACCCAAGGCCCACTTGGCCCCGGGATACCCTAATCGCCTATTTGGTTGGAGGGTTGGCTTCCCATTAATCTGGTCAAGGTTGGATTCCTAACCACAGAAATAGTTATTTGCCCCACCTGGGTTAGATTATTTTTTTGCGTGTTTTAGAATGAGCAGCAGCTTGCATTAGACTGATGTGTGGCCAGCACATCTCAACTCAGGGAAGTGAATGTCCCTGCCTTACATGGTCTCACATGCACTGTATTAAAGAGGTTGGCAGCCTCCACCCTATCCCCAAAAAAGCCCCTGATTCCTTACAGTGGCTTACTCAAGAGCTGCCATTAAGAGAACATAGTCAACACATGCAAGAGTGTCTCAAGCCCCTCAACTTGAGTGGAGATACTACAGCTTTAGATTTCCTTTGAGAAGGAAACTTAGACTTTACTTAGGAACAGCACAAGTAGGCTTAGAACATGGCTTGTGACTTCATATAGAGCAGAGAAGATAAAATAAGTTACCTCAGGGCTCTCATCTGTGTGTTGTAGTTGTTGTTGAGCCGCCTCAGCTCATGAACCTCCTCTGGTGGGGTGATCTTCCTTGGAGGGATCTTGAACTTTTTGCTTGGAGCCACTGGCACCCATCGTGGCTTCCTCCACCTGAAATGCATGCAGCAAGAATGTGATCGGAGGTATGGGGAGAAACTACCATAACCTATGTTAAGTTACATTATTAGGTTAGGAATGGTTGGTCAAAAAATCAGTCATTATTTAAATTACTCATTTCCTAAGACAGTGAAAGTCAGATTTGTTTGAACAACACAAAACTAAATCAAATTACAATCTTTTCTATATTTTCTAACTCTTTTGGTGAAGGTGAACATGATTACCACAAACTCTTTCTTAAACTGTACCATGTGAGGGTAGCATTTCTCCCAGTAAATCATGATATAAATGGCATAGAGAGATACCATGCCTTTGCAGCCATTAAATAGATGTCGGCAAAGTATCAAGTTTATTTACAAGCAATACCAATGAAGTAATGCCCCTTCTAGATGAGAGGTAACCTTCCATGCAGACAACAAAGCCTCCCTCTCAGGAACATTTGGACTGGGGGTCCCCCACAAGGTCAAATAATAATCTGTAAATTTCATCAGGTTCAGAAATACACAAAATCAAGGTCAAGAAGGTCAAATAAAATGTAAATCTCATCAGGTTCAGAAATACACTGCCATTAGAGTCCCATGCTGACATATGATCCAACAAAGATTGTTGAGGAAAGGGTAGTCTCCTAATTTTGAGACACTGATTTTATTTCTGGGCAAAATATGATGCTTTTTATTACTGAGATAATTGAATTTTCCAGTTATCATTAAATGATTGATTTTTCAATGCCTGAGGTGCACCCGCTGCCGCCCCACTCCCACCGGCCTATGGAAAGAACTCACCCCCACTGCTGCCCCATCCCGTCCTGTGCTGCATATTTCTGCCAGCCCACACAGCATGCCGAATATACTTAATAGCCTAACTTAACCTACCCTTCTATTTTCCATGTCATTCTTTACTGCACTGGATTCAGGGACCAAAAATTAATCAATAATGTAAGTTTAATTTACAAGAGATGGCTACCTTCTTCAACATTAGTCAATCCACCGTATACAAATTAGTAACCTTGTTCGTGAATATTTATGGTGATTCTATATTCATTCCACATTCTCAGCACCCTCTCTTCTTTACAAACTGCGATAAATACCTCAAACTCGGATGAACACCTCAGTCATCCTATCAAGTAAGTAAGTAAGTCATCCTATCTAGTAAGTAAGTAATACCTCAAACTTGGATATACATCTGTCATCCTATCAAGTAAGTAATTAACAGTGTAACCCAAAAGAACACTAGCACAACAGTCTCAGTAAGCATTAAATCAGATTAAGACATATATTTCTGATTAAACAAAAGGGAGGATACAAGATCGGTAAGGATTTGCCGTTGAGGCACCTCGCGCCACATTGCGGCATCAAATAACCCAAAACTGTGTCCTTGTGACCCTTCAATACCACCATTTTTGAACAGTGGTGACTCAGGCATGTGAGATGAGGTGCGCTTGTTGCCTCGCGGTCACATCAAGCTGTGACAAGCACGTGTCGGAAAACAAACCGGATATTGTTCAACGCGCCCAACTCAAAATTTGAGTAAAATGGAGGCCATGGTGATAGGTAGCAATATAGGTCACTCCTGGGTCAGTTGACAGCAGGAGCGTCAGGGCTGGATGACAGCTGTCACAAATCGGTTTTATTTTGTACCCCAAAGTACTCGGTAACAATGATCTAGCATCAACTTAGCAGAAGTGGACGGGTTAACCGGCAGTATTGTACCATATGTAATATGTCTCCCTAGAGTTGGTCTACCTCTAGGGTCTTTTATCTAGGAGGTTATAATGTGGGGGGGGTCTAGGCCCCCCTGGTTAGAAGGGGAGTCGAGGGGGGTTAGGGGGGAGGTTAAGTTATGTAAAATTTGGTTGGAGAAGTTTAAATATATTCGACATGTGGTGTGGGCTGTCGAAAATTACACGGCGCGGGACGGATTTGGGTGGCAGTGGTGGGGAGGTTCACTAAGCTGACCATCCAATGACACGCCCGACACTCGTCATCAGACCAGCTGCAGCGGCTACTAGGTTATGTTATAATAGATTACAAGAGTATGCGTTAGGGACTTTCCTTACTTTTGAGACCAGGGAATTTTCCCTATTTTAGGGATATTTTTTAGGGAAACTTTTGAAGCCCATTTTTCAGTGATTTTGCCTTCCCCCAAAAAACCTGATTCCCCATAGGTCTCCAGGCTTGTTTTGGGGGGTAAGGGGGACTGGAGTGGTGGAGGGGGTGGTGTGGTAATTCTTAAGATTTACTGAAAATCCAAATAATATCACAGGGAATATTTAATTAGCATATAAATCAATGAAAATAAAAATGAACTGCTGCACGAAATCTGGAGAAAAAAAACGAATAATTAAAATACAGGAGCAGAACCCACAGTGAACAGTAATAGTGACAAGTGCCGTCACAAAGGAAAGTTTATATTCGGCAAAGAAAACACTGAGAACAAAAAAAAACAGTTAGACCTATATGAACTCTGGAAAAAAAGGGATTTAAATACAGAAGCAGAACCCAGCGTGAAGTGCCGTTACAAAGGAAAGATTTTATTCGGCAAAGAAAACACTGAAAACAAAAAAGAACTTGTATGAAATCAGGAAAATAAAGAAATTAAAATACAGAAGCAGAACAATTAAAACACAGAAGCAGAATAATTAAAATACAGGAGCAGAATAATTAAAATACAGGAGCAGAGTAATTAAAATACAAAGCAGAACAATTAAAATACAGAAGCAGAATGATTAAAACACAAAAGCAGAAAAAAAATAAAATACAGGAGCAGCTAGAACCAACAGTGAACAATAACAGAGATAGAAGTGCCGTTACAAAGGAAGGTTTTTATTCAGCAAAGAAAACGCCGAGAACAAAAAAGAACAGTTGTATGAAATCTGGAAGAAAAAGAGATTAAAATACAAGAGCGGTGCCAGAGGTGCCGCCAGTGCCAGCCTGCGCCTCGCCCCCGCCTCACCTGACCGCCTGGGTGCCGAGGAGAGTGACGGAGGCCTCGCTGACGGGGTACCACAGGCTTGGGGCGCCCACGAAGCTCCGCAGACAGGAACTCATGGCGATGTTGTGCTGCTAGTCTTCTTCTTTTGGAGTGTTTTACAGGGCTAGTTAGGATGTGCTGCTCCCTCCCCGCCCGCCGCCCGCGTGTTGGTCTTGGGCTTGGTCGGCCGGCATTCAGTTGTTGTTGCTGTTGTTGATGGGCGATGTTCAGCCTTTGTAACGGTACTTCTGTCACTGTATTTTAATTTCTCTTTTTTTTTTACAGATTTCATACAACGTTTTTTTATTCAAGGTGTTTTCTATACTGAATAAAAACTTTCCTATGGTATTATTTGGGTTTTCCTCATATAGTTGGTGTAGCGGAGTGTGTGTTCTGTTCCTGCAATTTCTTTTTATCTTTGTTTCCATTTTTTTTCAGTAATTCTTTTTTTTTGCTTTCAGTGTTCTCTTACCATTGATCTTGTGTTCCTCCTTTTGCTTAACCACAAATATTTAGTTTTCTCTCTAATATAATGCATTATTTATACTAAAAAGAAAACACAAGTAACGTGTCGACTTTCCGTTATAAATCTCGTTATCTTCCGTTTGTGTTTAATATATCACTCCTATAGTTTCGTGTATCTATCCCTTACCAGGTATCTCCAGGTGTTTGTTCGAAGCTTCAGTCAATATGCGACCCTGACCTTGATTATTCGTAGACCAACGAACAAACATACACTACCAAGCAATGAAAGAAAGTTATGGATAATGTACAGAGTCTCACACTCTTATATATAATACGTATGAGCATAATACTAAAGGAAAAGGTGAGGAAATAAGTGAAGAGCTATAGTAGCTTCGGAGCGTCATGAGCCACCAAGAGAGTTATATCCTCCCCCCCCCCCCCCCGTCTCTCTCTCTCCCTCAGCGGCCACATGGGGAGTACAATACCAGAGGACGCTGCCTTAAATCTCCCTTTTATTACATCATCTTTATATTTTGCATCCCGTAGTGAGTTCGCAAGCGATGAGAGAGAGTTTGTGTATACGTTGTGAGTGTTATTTGCGTTGTGAGTGAAGCGTAGAGACGGATGAAGAGCGATTGTTATGGTGCTTCGGTCAGTCTCCAGCCAGCCAGCTTCCTCCTCTCCTTCATGTCAGTCTCCACAGCCACCTCTCCCTCGTGCTCCTCGTCTCCGTGTGTGCAAAGGTAGGTTAGGCTATATATACCATTTTGCTTTGTGTTAATGCGTGTTTGAGCTTATTATCAGTGGTGGTGGTAGAAAACTTATTACTAGTGGTGATGGTGATGAAAATGGTGGTGATGGTGGTGGTGTAAATGACTGAATGTATTGTGGTGGTGAGGTATAATGAAGTAGTTCAGTTTTTATTGTTGGTGTTTATGACGACGTAGGTCCTATAGTAGTGGTGTGGTGGCGGGAATGGTGGTGATGCGGCTTGTGATGGATGTGCTGGAGAGGCAAGGAGATAAATAATTGGCGTTTCGTGGTGGTAACGTTACGGTGGCGACGCTGATGACGAGTCTTGGCGGGAAATTGTGCGTGGTTGCCTGGCTACTCTTGGGAGGCAGAGGTTCAAGTGCCGCTCAGGCCGAAAGATTTTTCCCGCTGACAATGAGCGGTTACTGTCTCCCGTAGCAAGGGTGTTGGGGGAGGGGGGCAGGTGCGGTGAGATGTGAGGTCCCACTTTGACTAATGAGCTTCAGCGTTCAGTCCGGAAGGGTAATGGCTGGCGATCATTGAGTTCAGCACGTAATCAGACCGTGATTGAATTAAGCGCTTACACACACACACACACACACACACACACACACACACACACACACATATGAAAACTTTGCTGTATTGATATTCTACGTCAGGATGATACATTTTCCGTGTTCCAGTTGTTATGTAAGACAGAGTAGGCTAACAACCTCTACGGGACAATGGGCTTGTAAAGGAGGAAGGTTCCTGGGCGGTGCATCAGGGAGCCGCATAATTCTTGTCAGAGGCACATCAAACGTTCGTTAATGTCCATCAAAAAGTTAGCGAAGCATCAAATAGGTGAACGAAGGGAGTTGCCTGGCTTTGTGGTGCGGGGAAGACTTGTATCAGATGAAAGGAACCAGATGATAAGTGCTTTAGAAAGATGGGAAGCTGAGAATTTCTTTATCATCTTGGGGTCACACGATATACTGGAAGCCTTGCAGCCTGCCGATCACAACTGTTGGCAAAACTAAACATATCTAACAGGCGGGAAGGTAAGGAGGTTGTGATCAGCGCTTTCCTTAGGTAATTCTTATAGGAAGTCCATCAAGGTGCTCTCAAAAGGAAAGGGAACGCAGAATTGGAAAAAAAGTTGACATGATTAGCATTAGAGTGAGACGGTTTTCGGCAAGTAATTTAAGGGGTTTACTAAAAAAAAAAAAAAAAAAAAAAATAGCCTGCCATATTTTGTAAAGTCCATCACTTACCTTCCGAAGACCCACAGAAGACACACAGAACTGGAAAAAAATTTGACATGATTAGCATTAGAGTGAGACGGTTTTCGGCAAGTAATTTAAGGGGTTTACTAAAAAAAAAAAAAAAAAAAAAAATAATAGCCTGGCATATTTTGTAAAGTCCATCAATTACCTTCCGAAGACACAGTTCGGTATTCTCAGACGCTTTCGGCTCTCATATCAACTCTTCCCAAAGGCCGAAAATGAGATTGATGTTCTCTAGAGTTTTTTTTTTTTTCACGTTCAAGTTACCGAAGCATCGTCAAACTATCACCAGGGTCACAAAACTGCCCAAGGAAATGCTCACACCCACGAAACCTAAACGTAATTAATAGCTATCAATACAATGAGACAGTTATAAGTAAGAAACAGGTCTCAGTACAGGAAGCGACAGTACTTACATGTAACTGACAGCTATAGATACAAGAAGAGACGATACAATACAAGTAATTAACAAGTACAGGAAGAGCCATTTCGTTACAAGTAAGGAATAGGTATCAGTACAAGCAGAGACAGTAGTTACACGTAAATAATAACTATAAATACAAGAAAAGACGATACAATACAAGTAATTAACAAGTATAAGTACAAGAACAAACAGTCTCCAGTCACGTCTTTAAAAGTAGCGCTGGTCTTGAGTCGCGGAAACGCAATAAGAAAACGAGAATATCCGTCATTTGTAGGCGAAAGGCGACGCTGAACCTTAATCACCGCTCCAGGTATTTAATTAACGACGCCATACTGTGTTAGGTGCGGGATAGCGACGCCCGTTCCCGTAGACTCACCCTTTACTAGTTTTTAAGACCGTGTGTGTTGGTTCCCTTGTTGTCTTCATTGCTTATTTAATTATCGCTGCTATGACAACCTGTTCCCGTAGACATACCGTTTGCACCACGTATTATTAGTCACTGAAAGCGTGTGTGTTAGTTCCTTTCAGAGGTGGGAGCGGTACTGAAAAATCAGTAGTGCGGTTGCGGTAGTGTGGTAGTGCGGTACTTTTTCCGGAGTAGTGCGGTTGCGGTAGTGCGGTCCCATTTTTTTATTTCCCAGTGCGGTACGCGGTGTGCGGTACTGCGGTAGCGGTAATCAAAATAAAAAATACTAAAGTGCTTATCCTGGCTATCCAAACAAAGGAAACATGCTTAAAATAGTGCAATTAAAAATCGGCCGGCACCACGGACGGGTCCGGGGTTGAAATGGCCGGCACCGCGCGGGTTAAAGAAGACTCGCAGTGTAGTAGTTTAGTCTGTCTATTTAGTATTTAATTTTGAACAATAACTGAAAAGTCAGAATGATTGAATCACTGATTCTGATGACTGATACCGATTGACTGATTGAGTTCAATTCACTGTACAAAAAAACCCATTTCTGTGAGCATGCCGCCCTGCAAATGTCATCTTCGATAGTTTTCAAAGTACCACAAAAAAAGTACTGTAGGATTTTTTAGTGCGGTCCGCGGTGGTGCGGTATTTTCAGAAATTTTGCGTAGTGCGGTAGTGCTGTACTTTTTTGTGATGCGGTACTACCGCACTACCGCACAAAGTACCGCACTTGCCCATCTCTGGTTCCTTTGTTATCTTTCATCGCTACTCTCACGCCTTCCTCCTTCCGAAATCGACCTCTCTTTTGGGCGCTCCTGTTTGTTTTTGCAGGAACAGCGATTAGCGTTTTTTTTCGTTGTTTACTGCCCTTGTTGTTATTACTGTTTTCTTGTTCTTGTACTTCTTGTTCTTGTTCTTGTTCTCTTTCCTTTACCGAAAAAAATAGCTCCTCTGAACTTGCAATATCTTCTTGGCGCCACCTCTCCCGCGGCCTCACTGAACAAGGCTTTCTTCTAATTACGCTCATTCCTTTGCTCTCCAACCTTCCTAATGCGAGAGTTAACTCCTGTCTTTATTCTTTCATATCTTTCACCAGTACAGTCCGGAAAACAAAAAAAACATTTCTGCCTCTACTTCTTCCTTCCTATGTTGTCGGGACTTCCTAATGCAAGAGTTAAGATCAATTTTTACTCCTTCATCCCTTTCACTACTTCGCTCTGGAACAACACTTTTTCGCTTGTACTTTCTCCTTCCTATGCAGTTCACAGTCCAACCTTCCTAACGCCAGAGTTAACACCTATCTTCACTCTTTCATCCCTTTCACTAGTATACTCTGGAGCAACATTTCTTCGCCTACACATTCTCTTTTCTATGTCTCAAGCTCTTTCAAGTGTGTGTGTGTGTGTGGGGGGGGGGGGGGTATCAATTCATCTCTCTAATCTAAGTTTCCCCTATCTTTGTACGATAAGCGAATTGCAGGTTTGATCCCCTTAGAGTTTATTCACTGACCTGCCACTGTCGTAAAAAAAGGTCCACTAAAATGAATACTTCGAAGGTTGCTCAATGTTACAGCGCGCGCGCGTGTGTGTGTGTGTGTGTGTGTGTGTGTGTGTGTTTACCCCGAGGGCGCCATAGAGCAAACAGCACGTAAACTCACAGGCAAACAGGGAAACGAAGAGTCTGCCACGGCGATATTGTTGTGTGTCCGGCGCCCGATGAGGAGGTGGTGGGGAGGCTTTATTAGCGAGGGTGGGAGGCGGCGGGAGGGGGCGGGAAGGTGGTGGTGGTGGTGATGGTTAGGAAGAAGAAGAGGAAGCAGAAGAAAAGAAGAGGAAGGATGAGGATGAAGATGATGAAGCAATAAAAAAGAAGAGGAAGATATCATAGGAGACGGGAGGCGAGGCGGGAATATGGTAGGGGTGATGGTAATGAAGAAGATAAAAGAAGAAGAAGAAGAAGAATTAGAAGAAGAAGAGGAGGAGAAGGCTAAACAAAAACAGCAACAGATGAATAAGTGAAAAAGAAGTGTTATAAAAACGATACCAGATGAATTGAAATAAAAGAATAGAAGGAGAAGAAAAAAAGAAAAAAAGAAGAAGAAAAAGAATTAGAAGAAGAGGAGGAGAAGGTTAAACAAAAACAGCAACAAAATGAATTAGTGAAAAAGAAATGTTATAAAGACGATGCCAGATAAATTGAAATAAAAGAACAGGAGCAGAAGAAGAAGAAGAAGAAGAAGAAGAAGAAGAAGAAGAAGCAGCAATAACAAGAATGAGAAGGGATGATAGGGATGGAAAAGGTGGTAATGGTGAAGAGTGAATGGTTACGAAGAAGAAGAAGAAGAAGAAGAAAAAGAAGAAGCAAAGAGCGGTAACAACAACGACAACCAAACAACAAAAACAACAGCCACTCAACCACTTAAGAAATCAAACAAACAAACAAATGAACAAACAAGAGACAGCGAAACAAGACATTGAAGAGGAGAGAAAAACAAATGAATAAGAGGAAACATGAACACACACACACACACACACACACACACACACACACACACACACACACACACACACACACACACACACACACACACATGTACGTGACTTCCTTTCCTCCTTTCTCTCTTTCCTCCTTTCCGCTTTTCATCTTTTCTCACATTTATCTTCATTCTCCTTAAGCTCTTCAATTCCTCCTTCCTACATTCATTATTTTACCCTCTTATTCCTTCTTTCCCTACGTTATTTTATTTCCCTCTTAGTCTCTTTCTCTTTTTCCTTTCTTTCTCCCTTTTTCTCCTTCCTACATATATTATTCTCCCCCTCTATTCTGTTTTCCCCTTCACCTCCCTTTCTCTTTCCTCCCTTCATTTCTGCCTTCCTTCATTCCTTCCCATTTTTCTTTAGTGCAACGTATTATCTTCCATCTCCCTTTTCCTATCTTCCTTATCTTCTACCCCCCTTGCTCCCCTTTCTTCTGCTTTCCCTCTCATTCTCACCCTCTTTTCCTTTCTTTCTCTTCTTCCTTTCTATACCAAACTACCGTCAGTCTACCTCCCTCTTCCTGTGCTCTTCCTTTTCTTTCTCCTATTTTTCTTCTTCGCTAGTCTTGTTCAACATTTCATTTATCTTTCCCCCTTTTTCCTATTCTCTCTCCCTCTCCCTCTCTCCCCTCTCTCTTTCATTTTCATCTCCTCATTTCGTATCCTCTTTGCTAGTTTCCTTCACAACTTCAATTATCTTTCCCCTTTCTTCTATCCTTTCTTCCTTTGCCACTCTCCCTTTCTCCCTTCTTTTCCCTCCCTCCCTCTTTCTCTCTCCTTTCTCTCTTATTTTACTGTCATCTTTGCTAGTCTCGTTTATCACTTTATTTATCTTTCCTTCTTTTCTGCCTTTCTCTCTCTCCCCCTTCTTCTCCCTTCCTCTCCCTTGCCCTTTTTCTCTCCCTCCCTCTATCTCTTTCCCTCTCTTCCTCTCCCTTCGCTAGTCTCCATTACCACCACATATCTTCACCCTTTTTCCTATTCACGCCCTTTATTTCCCCTTTCCCTCTTCTATTTTGTCTTTTTTTGCTATTCTCCTTTACCAATTCATTTATCTCTCCTTTATTCTGCCTCTCTCTCCTCCCTCTTCTCTCTTCTTACCCTTTTCCTCTCCTACCCTCTGTCTCTTTCCCTCTCTTCCTTTCCCTTCGCTATTCTCCTCTACCACTTTATCTTCCCCTCTTTTTCTCCCTCTCTCCCCTTCTTCCTCCTTGTCCCCCTTCTTCTCTCTTCCTACCCTTTTCCTCTCCTACCCTCTGTCTCTTTCCCTCTCTTCCTTTCCCTTCGCTAGTCTCCTCTTCCACTTCATTAATCTTCCCCTCTTTTTCTCCATCTCTCCCCTTCTTCCTCCATGTCCCCCTCCTCCCTCTTCCCTCCCCACCCCCCGCGGACTTCACACCCCCAGCGTCGAAATATCCAGCAGTCGGTGTCGCCTCTGGGTCGCTGATGATGGAACTTGAGTCGGTGTGGTGGTTGTTATCTCTAACGAGGATTATATTGCTGACTGGAACCCCATCCTTGTCCCTGCTCTGGCGGCGGCGGTGGTGGTGGTGGTGGTGTGAGGGGGTTGGTGATGGTGGGTGTGGCTGTGTCTTTTTTTTTTGTGGTTGCATATGTGGTGGTGGTAGTGGTGGTAGTGGTGGTGGAAAGGGTACAGAGGCGACGAAAAAGTTGTTATAATACAGTAATGGGGACTTTACTTATATGAAATCACTTTTATTACTATTGTTATCATCATTATTATTATTATTATTATTATTATTATTATTATTATTATTATTATTAGTAGTAGTAGCTGTAGTTATTGTTGTATAGTAAATCAGGTAGGCCTACTTGGGGAAGGCATACTACCAATACTTAACTCTATACTATCATAATTAATTACTCGCTAGCAAATACATACTCGTAGTCTCTTTCCTGACAAGTAACAGAAAACTGAGCCCCGAGAAAATCAAAGGGAGACTCAAAGAAAAACTAGAAAAAAACTAAACTAAAAAAAAAAAAAAATAATAATAATAACATCGGAAGTTCTGAAAATGGCCGCGCGATTGCCGGAATTTGATCAGTCATTAGGCGGGATCACGGGGAGGCTCCTGCTATAATTGGCTCGTTTCGGATCAGTCTAATGTAGCAAGAGAGAGAAATATATATATTGTTATTACGCTCCGCCTTCCCTTCCCTGCCTTTCCCTCCTCCTCTTCCATTCCCTTCGCCCCCTTCTCCTTCCCATTACCTTCCCTCCTCCTCACCTTTCACTTCCCTCCTCCTTCCCTTCCCTGCCCTTCCCTCCTCCTCTTCCACTCCCTTCACCCCCTTCTCCCTCCCTTTCCCTCCCCTCGTCCTCTTCTCCCTCCCATTCCCTTCCCTCCTCTTCTTCCACTCCCATTCCCTTCCCTCCTCCTCCTCTTCCTTCGCCCCTTCTCCTTCCCTTCCCTCCCATTCCCTTCTCTCCTCCTCTTCCACTCCCTTCCCCCCCCTCTCCCTCTCATTTCCTTCCCTCCTCCTCTTCCACTCCCTTCCCTTCCCTCCTCCTTCCCTCCTCCTTCCCTTCCCTTCACTCCTCCTCCCCTTTCACTTCCCTCCTCCTCCCTTCAGGAATTTATTTCAAACAATGTGGCAGTGACTCCATCATCGATGGTGGAGAGGCCCTCCATCGAGACTGTGCCCTCTCCAGACGAATCTCCTGCTTCACGGGAGGACGTGTTACCTGCCTCACAGGTTGACTCCCAGCCTGCCTCACAGGCTAACCCCCAGCCTGCCTCACAGGCTAACCCCCAGCCTGCCTCACAGGCTAACCCCCAGCCTGCCTCACAGGCTAATCCTCAGACTGCCTCACAGGCTGACCCCCAGTCTGCTTCACAGGCTGACCCCCAGCCTGCTTCACAGGCTGACCCCCAGCCTGCTTCACAGGCTAACCCCCAGCCTGCTTCACAGGCTAACTCCCAGCCTGCCTCACAGGACACCTTCCAGCCTGCCCCACTTAGCGCTTCTCTTCCTGCTTCACAGGATGTCGGGTTCCAACCTGTAAGGAATGGAGCCAAACCGAAGCAGGCAACCAAGGATTTACTGACCCCCACTACCTTCAATTGGTTCCAGGTGCTGGCAGACACCATGGAGGATGAGTTTGAGACTCGCCTAGTTGGGGACTCCATGGTGCGTGGCCAGCTGGTTGAGTTCTGTGGTCGTTCATCAAACGGCCGCAGAAAACGTTACTGCTATCCAGGTGCCAGATTGGACGACATCACCGCAGCGTGCGATGATGTCACGAGAAATGCCGACCGAAACACCCTCTTTGTCATTCACGCGGGGACAAATGACGTAAAGACAACCCGTTCTGAGGAACTGCTTGAGAAATACCGCCGCATGATCAAGCAGTATAAACGTAAAACGGATGCCAGTAACATCATAATCTCAGGAATCGTCCCGAGGGTCGGTGCCGAATCTAGCTTTTACAGTAAGGCCTTCAGCACAAACAACAGACTTCAGTCCCTTTGCTCACAAGAAAACGTCCAGTTCGCTAACTTTTGGAACAGTTTTTACTACGATTCAGACTTGTTCCTTGCTGATGGCATCCACTTAAACCCTGTTGGAGCAGCCCGTTTCGGGAGGCTGCTCTGTGACCAAGTGGCTCTTCGAAAGCCAAAAAACGCGGAGGCGAGAACACCAGCAGCTCCACCGTAAGGGAGCACTCAACCCGCAAAACCCCCGACTCGAATCACATTAAAGCTTGCTATGTAAACGCTCGCAGCCTACGTAACAAATTTGAAGACTTAGAAGTCCTCGCAGCTACAAATCATTATCACATAATCGGAGTCACAGAATCTTGGATAGACACTTCAAATAGAGATTTCATTGCGGAATATAGATTACCGGGTTATACCATCTTTAGTCATGAAAGAGAGAACAGAGAGGGTGGAGGCATTATCTTTTATACCCACAACACTCTCCATCCAGTATCCGTGAAAACAGATATTATAACCAATGTAGACACGGTCTTCATTGAAATTAAAAATAAATCTCGTAAAATAGTAATTGGACTTATCTACAGACCGCCAAGGCAGACTCTTGATATCGACCACGCATTAAGTGAATTATTATTAGAAACAAGTAGCAGTTGCGAGGCAGTAATTGTTGGGGACTTTAACTTGCCAGTGAAAAGATGGGGCGAACCGTTGAACTGTCATACAAGGCTCGACCTGTACACAAATTTACTAGAAAGTGATTTACATCAACACGTTCAAGAACCGACTCGGGAAAATAATATACTTGACCTTATCTTTTCAACGACAGCTGATAGTTAACGAAGTAAATGTTGGTCCAATTTTTAGTTCTAGCGATCACCGAACAATCACATTCAGCATCAATATGAAAGAAAGTAAAGTACTAAGGATTTCAGAGGCTGTGCGGCCTCGTTTTTTGGGAATAATATCGTAACGAACAATCGTATCGGTACGAGATTTTGCGACAGTGTATTTCACACACTGCCTTAATTTTGAAGGGTATCGCCAACCGCCACAAGTAGAGAATAAAGGCACTTGTCCCTATACCAAGAGGTAAAGTCCTCTGTGTCAGGCAATGAGACGAACTCATCTCCCAGTGGCTGCGCCCACCTTTTTTCTCTTCCCTCCATCTCCCGGGTCCTCCATTCTCCCTATATCTCTCTCTCTCTCTCTCTCTCTCTCTCTCTCTCTCTCTCTCTCTCTCTCTCTCTCTCTCTCTCTCTCTCTCTCTCTCTCTCTGGAAGATACATACATACTCGAGAATGATTTTTTTTTTTCAATTAAGGCATGCTTGATGTGATACTGGGACTTTAATTTTGAGCATAGTGATACACATCTGGGCCGTGGACGTAATGGCATGTGAGAGTAGGGTGAGGTGGTAAATGATGACTACCATGATTGATGGTAGAACGATTGCTCGCTTGTATTTGTTTCTCTCTCGTTTGTTTTGTTGTTATACCTTCAATTCTTCCCGTTACCATACTTTCAGCTCTTCCCTGACAATAAAATTAATAGCACCACTATAATTTGGCGATAAGAGCACCATTACTTTTATCAGTAGGTACATGCTATACAATAGCCCTACGAAAACGTACACCATAAACCACCAAACCACTACGCTACCAATAGTTACGGAGGTAATTAGGCTATGTAAGTAACACGTTACCCTACTCTCAACTTTATTTAAAGGATGCCTATCAGTATTAGAAAGAGTATATAACGCCACTACAATTAGTGCCTTTCATTCATTATAGTTACGAAGCTACATGAGAGAGAGAGAGAGAGAGATATTGAGGGAAGGGAGGAGGCGGGAGATGGAGGAAGAGGAACAAGGTGGGCGGAGCCTCTGGTAGTTGTGTTCGTATCTTTGCCTGACACTGATGACTTTACCCTCTTGGTATAGGGACAAGTGCCTTTATTCTCTACTTGTGGCGGTTGGCGATACCCTTCAAAATTAAGGCAGTGTGTGAAATACACTGTCGCAAAATCTCGTACCGATACGATTGTTCGTTACGATATTATTCCCAAAAAACGAGGCCGCACAGCCTCTGAAATCCTTAGTAGCTCTTAGTAAAGAAAAGGTGCCTGATTATCAGAGAGCGAATTTCGTAAGACTCCGATCAATTCTAAATAATTCTGACTGGACTGAAATCTCGGCGGAAACAGATATTGATAAATCTTGGGGGGCCTTCACCACAATATTGAACAATACCATAAGCATATGCATACCTATCGTAACAGACGTTCAGCTTTAAAGAAGAAACCCAAATGGTGGAATAACGAAATTCAAAATAGCCTATCTCTTAAAAAACGCGTATACAGTAAATACATATCAACTCAGAGTGAGGCTGACAAACTAGAGTTGGACAGAATTCGCCGTGAAACCAAGAAATTAATAAAACGAAGCAAGAAAAATCTTGAAGAATATATAGCGGAAACGAGTAAATCTAATCCTAAAGAATTTTTTAGCTATGTAAATAATAAAAAGTCACTCACTTGTAGTATCGGACCGCTTGATAATGATAATGGTAACCACACGAACGATGAAAATGAAATGGCTACAATCCTAAATAACTTTTTCGCATCCGTATTTACCGACGAAGATTGTTTATCACCTCAACCGCCGGAGGTTAGAAGGACCGAAAAGATGTTAAGTGGCGTGCTCATCGTAGAAAGTGACATTTTACGCACAATTGAAAAGATTAAAGTTAGCAAAGCTACTGGTCCAGACAAAATTACCTCTAGGGTCTTAAAATAAATCAACCATCAAATTTGTAAACCGCTCTCCATCATATTCAAAAAATCTTTAACAGCTGGAAAAGTTCCGTCGGATTCGAAACTTGCAAATGTCACACCAATTTTCAAAAAGGGGGACAAGTCTCATCCAGGAAACTATCGACCAATTAGCCTGACATCGATTGTTTGTAAGTTAATGGAGACTATCATTCGCGACAATATGGTGAAATTCTTCGAAGAAAATAATATAATAAATAATTCGCAACATGGCTTCCGTAGTAAACGTTCTTGTTTAACTAACTTACTTGATTTTTTTCATTATATTTTTGAGGTGTTCGATGAAAGCAGATCAGTAGATATCATATATCTAGATTTTCAAAAGGCATTTGATAAGGTCCCCCACCAACGATTGCTCAGCAAACTATTGGCGCACGGTATCTCGGGTAACATTCACAATTGGCTTGCGGACTGGCTCTCTGAGCGGAAACAGAGAGTAGTTTTAAACGGTGTTACATCTAACTGGCTCGACGTCAGAAGCGGCGTACCTCAAGGATCAGTGCTTGGCCCCATGCTCTTCTTAATTTATGTTAATGATATCGATGATGGGCTCACTTGCAAAGTATTAAAATTTGCTGATGACACAAAAATTGCTAGTAAAGTAACTGCGACACTCGACGAAGAAGCTTTACAATCAGATCTAGATCGACTTGCACGTTGGGCCAATCAATGGCAAATGAAATTTAACGTTGACAAATGTAAAGTGTTGCATATCGGAAAAAATAACAATCGCGTTCGGTAAGTAATGAATGGCCAACAACTTTCTGCAGTAAGTAAAGAAAAGGATCTTGGAATCACTATATCAAGCGATTTAAAGCCCGGTCAGCATTGTTCAGAGGTAGTTCAAACTGCGAACAAATTGGTTGGCTTCATCAGACGAGTTTTAATAATAAATAGGAAAAAGTAATATTAAAACTGTATAATTCGTTGGTTCGACCCCGTCTAGAGTACTGTGCACAGTTTTGGTCTCCCTATTACAGAAAAGACATAGAAAAGTTGGAACGGGTTCAACGAAGAGTAACAAAGATGATTCCTAGGTTGAGAAATTTATCATATGAACAAAGGCTTAAAGAAGTAAATTTATTCAGCCTATCAAAACGAAGAATGCGAGGCGATCTAATAGACGTGTTTAAAATGTTTAAAGGATTCAGTGATATCAATGCGGAAGATTACAATTGATCGATCAAATAGAACAAGAAGAAATCACAATTTGAAGATAAGTGGTAAAAGATTCTCGTCGCACGAAGCAAAACACTTCTTCTTCAATCGAGTTGTTAATGTTTGGAACTCTCTTCCCTGTGATGTCGTTGATAGTACAACAGTTACGGCCTTCAAGAATAGATTAGACAAGTATTTTGAATCCAACCAGCAACTAAGATATTACTCATTGTCGTAATAACGTTAAGTGGTAGCAGTAATGGTAGTTCTTTCCTCTTTCCTACATAATTTCCATGCAGTTTTTCCATGCTGCATGGTTCTTTTTCCTTTCCTGCCAGCTTTGGCTGGAGGGATGGGGGGTGGGGAGGAGCCTTCGCCTTTGCTGTCCTTCATCTTCCACCTTTGATTAGATAGTTAGTGTAGCTTGTCACAAACAGCCTCGTAAGGACCAGCAGGTCTGCTGTTGTTTGTTCTTCCTTTGTGTTCCTTTGTGTTTTGTTCCTCTTCCACTCCCTTCCCCTCCTTCTCCCTCCCCTTCCCTTCCCTCCTCCTCCTCTTCCACTCCCTTCCCCCCTTCTCCCTCCCATTCCCTTCCCTCCTCCTCTTCCACTCCCTTCCCCCCTTCTCCCTCCCATTCCTTTCCCTCCTCCTCTTCCACTCCCTTCGCCCCCTTCTCCTTCCCATTCCCTTCCCTCCTCCTCCCCTTCATCTCCCCTCGCCCCCTCCCCTCCTCGTCCCGTCTCCTTCCCTTCCCTTCCCTTGTTCTCTCTTTTTCCTTCCCTTATCCCCTTCTCCTCCCCTTCCCATCACTCCCTCCCTCGCCTTTCCTCACCTGCCTTTTCCCTTCCTTTCCTTTCACTCTCCCTCTCCTTCCCTTTCCTTCGCCCTTTCCCTCCCCCCGCCCCCTTCCCCCTCCAGTTTCCATCCTTCCTTCCTTACCCCTTCCTCACCTCCCTCTTCCCTTCCTTTCCTTTCACTCTCCCTCTCCTTCCCTTCCCTTCGCCCCTTCCCTCCTACCGTCCCCTTCTCCCTCCACTTTCCATCTCTCCCTCCTTATACCTTCCTCACCTCCCTCTTTCCTTCCTTTCCATTCACCCTTTCCCTTCCCCTCGCCCCTTTCTCCCTCCCCTACCCTCTCCTCCCCCCTCTCCTCCCTTCACCATCAATGATTTATGGTTTCCTCACGCCCATGATTCCTCAGAGAAATTACACACCAGCCTACACGTGTTTGGGGATGATTAATGTGCGTTCCTCGATGAGCTCATTAAAAAATACCGTAATTGTAACCCTATTAAGCCCTTTTCAGATCTGTTTACGTGCCTCTACGGTTCATATGCACAGGCCACTCCCTGCATACCGTGGTTGTTGACTGTACTTTTTGTCTTGTAGCTAATCTTTTTTTTCATCTCGTTCATTTCTCGGCTCCATTGAGTAATACTGTTTTTTTTCCGAGGAAGAAGCACCTGAAACTGCTGCTATTTTTCGTTCTTGTCCTCCTTCTTCTCCACCTCCTCCTCCTCCTCCTACTATTACTACTACTACTACTATTGCTACTACTACCACCGCTTTTCGTTTCAGACTAAAATATTCTTGGTTGTGTTTATTGATCATTAGTATATATATTTTTCACTCGGTTGTACATTCTGTTGTTTCTGTAATATCAGGGTTAAGAGAGGGCTCTGCCTGTGTAATATATTGTTTGGGCAATATTGTAATTCGAGAAGGAAAGACAGAACTACCACTACTACTACTACTACTACTACTACTACTACTATTGTTATTCGAGAAGGAAAGACAGAACTACCACTACTACTACTACTACTACTACTACTATTGTTATTTTGTACAGCAAAGGAGACAGTTCAAGGGCAAAAAAAAGGAAACAATAATGAAAAAAAAGCCCGCTTCTCACTGCTCCTAAAAAGAGTCCAGAGGAGTGGCCGAAAGATAGGTCAATTTCGGGAGGAGAGGTGTCCTTATACCCTCCTCTTGAAAGAGTTCAAGTCGTAGGCAGGAGGAAATACAGATGAAGGAAGATTGTTCCAAAGTTTACCAGCGTGAGGGATGAAAGAGTGAAAATGCTGGTTAACTCTTGCGTAAGGGATTTGGCCAGTAAAAGGATGAGCTTGTGTAGAAAGTCGTGTGCGGCGAGGCCGCGGGAGGGGGGAGGCATGCAGTTAGCAAGTTCAGAAGAGCAGTCAGCGTGAAAAAATCGAATTTAAGAGGTAGAAGACTATCAGTAAGAGGAGAGCTGATGAGACGAAGAGCCTTAGACTCCACTCTGTCCAAGAGAGCTGTGTGAGTGGAGCCCCCCCACACGTGAGATGAATACTCCATACGAGGGCGGACAAGGCCTCTTTATATGGGTAGCAGCTGTGCGGGGGAGAAGAACTGGCGGAGACGGTACAGAACGCCAAACCTAGGGAGGTGATTTAGTGAGAAAGATGTGAAGTTTCCAGTTAAGATTTTGAGTTAAGGAGAGACCGAGGATGTTTAGTGTTGAAGATGGTGACAGCTGAGTGTTGTTGCTTCCGTTCTTATCTTTGCACTGTTACTACGATACATTTTCAAACCATTCATGATAATACTTTTTTTTGGTCCATTTGTATACGTGTTATTTTTTAGGTGTGTGTGTGTGTGTGTGTGTGTGTGTGTGTGTGTGTGTGTGTGTGTGTGTGTGTGTGTGTGTGTGTGTGTGTGTGTGTGTGTGTGTGTGTGTGTGTGTGTGTGTGTTTATTCTCTTGTATCTGTCAGTTTATCTTTTAACACCTTTTAGGGAAACACACAAAACTACATTTATTATCACTCCTTCAAATCATTCACGCGAGGACTTTTCTTGTCCAGTAGTTTGTTTTACAGCAAGAGAGGCAACTCAAAAAGGGCAAAAAAACAAACACAAAAAGCCCGCTAGACGCTGCTCAGAATAAAAAAATGGGAGACAAAAAGAAGGTCAATTTCGGGTGGAGAGATGTTTGGATACACGACGTCTATTTCTGTTTTCCAATCATTATCTGTTTCATTCATTCATCATACCTCAAAAGAATTAATTAGAGGAGGAAACTCTCAGAAAATGTACACCCCCGAATGATCTTATGGCAAGGTGTATTCCCTTCGCCCACGAGAACCGGGAACCAATCACAGGCCTGCTTCAGCCTCCCCTTGACGTCCACCAATGGGAGACTCGCGTGATCCATCCGGCGCCCTGATTGGCTGAGAGAGAGAGAGAGAGAGAGAGAGAGAGAGAGATGAAAAAAGTGGAGGAAAAAGAGATGGAGGAGAAATCAAAGAAGAGCAGGATAACGATAATCAGGAGGAGGAGGAGGAGGAGGTGGAGGAGGAGGTGGAAGAGAAGCAGAAGGAGGAGGAGGAAGGAGAAGGAAGAGAAGGAAGGAGAAGGATGATGATGATGAAGAGGAGAAGGAAGAAGAAGAGGAGGAGGAGGATGAGGAGGAGGAAGAGGAGGAGAAACTTGTCTCTTCCCACTCCTCCTCTTCCTACTCTTCTTCCCACTCCTCTTCTTCACACTCCCCCCCCCTCCTCTACCCCTTCCATCCCCTAACCCTCCCTCCTCCTTCCCTTCCTTCATCCTTTCCTCCACCCCTTCACGTCTCTCTCTCTCCTCGCCAACGTATCATCATGGTTTCAATTGGGGTTTAATTGGGGGTCTTTTTCCCACTTTTCCTTCATATCCAGGCGGGAGACGAGAAGGGGGAGGTGAGGAGGAGGAGGAGGAGTGACGGGGAGCAACGGCGCCTAGGAGTCTCCACGCATGGCTGAACGTCGACATCCTATAATCTTGACATAATTTGAGAACCATCCGTTGAGTGACCGATGCGAGGCGGAATACATCACTCACACGCCTCTTCACTCTTCCTTCCAAGCCTCCCTATCACAGATAACGCCTCATAACGTCTGGAAACGGTGAAATAAAGGAAGGAAGATGAAGTCCCGTGGTTTGGGGTGCTGCATCGGAGGGTTCTTGGGCCGTCTTGGTGTCGGGACTGTTCTGTTTTGTTTGTATGAGACGAAGACTTGTGGACGCGAAGGAAAAGGGAAGTGAATCGCTCAGAGGGGAAAAGAGGGCAAGTAGGTAGGTATGGGAGGAGGAGGAGGAGGAGGAGGAGGGAAACGAGGGTAGGTGGAGAGAAGAGGGGAGATGCGAGGAGAGATACAGAGGAGAGGGAGTGATGAAAGGGTGTGTGGTTATGTAGGTAGGTAGGTAAGTAGGGAGGTATACGGAAGGAGGAGGAGAGAGGAGAGGGGAGGAGAAGGGGAAAGATGGGAGAGAAATAGAAGTGGGGTATGGCGTAAGGGCTCTCTCCTCTCCCCCCCTTCCCTCCCCCGCACTCCCCGCCTCACCACAGCAGGTTACCACAATACTTCGTTATGTGGTGAATGCTTGCAAATGAATCACAGACGCTCCTCTGATTGGCGGCACAGCAATACCGTAGTCAAAGGTTAATTTTCATGTTTGTTCAACTCTGGCGCCAGCGAGGAGGCGAAGGAGGAGCAGGGGCTTGAGGAGGAGGAGGAGGAGGAGGAGGAGGAGGAGGTGAAGGAAGGAAGTGGGGTGTGGGGTGGGGCTGGTGGTGGTGGTGGTGGGGGGGGGGGGTGGAGCGTGGCGACAGCGAGCGGCGGCGTCAACAACATCAAAGAGTCATTCAGAGCGAGAGCAAAATGTTCCGCTGGTGTATATTCCACAAACAAGGACATTGATGTGTGTGTGTGTGTGTGTGTGTGTGTGTGTGTGTGTGTGTGTGTGTGTGTGAAGTGGCTCTCTGAGAAGGCGGTCTTGCTTATTGACGTCCCTTTGGTATATATAAACACATATTATATCCACTATCTATCTACCTGTCTATCTATCTGTCTATCCGTCTGTTTGTTTACTTATCTGCCTGTTTATTACGCAACTGATTATTTGTATGTCTGTATCTATGTGTCTGTCTGTCTGTCTGTATGTTTGTGTGTGTCTGTCCACCTACACACACTCCATTGAGGCGCCAGAGAAGGCTTCATGAATGCTCCTTTGAGTTCGAGGCTTCGTCTGCGTGTTCAAATCAATCGCCTCTGAGGGAAGGAAGCTGAAAAGGAGATCTTGATCCTCTTGACCTCCTCCCGATGAACAGCCATTGGGTGCAGGTGTTCCTCCTTCCCCTGCCCAGGCAGAGACAGGTGTGAGCCTTCGTGTTATATAGAGATGCACCAGGAAGTGAAATTGACGGTTATGAGGTACGAAAAGCCTATTTTTGGGTCCACGAAAGAGCTAGTGCACTTGCTAGCGATACAGGACTCGATCGCGCTCCAGGGTTGTCCTGGAGCGCGATCGAGTCCTCTATTGCTAGCAAGTGCACTAGCTCGGGGGGGACCTAAAAAAATTATAAAAATGATGAGAAACAAAAAACAAAGATGCACCAGACAGTGAAATAAATGATAACAAAACAAAACGAAGATCCACCCGTGATATATGACTGCTTGGCCGAAGCTGACCCTGGTGCTCCACTTGAACGAAGTCGCTGAATTTAGGGTTGACTGAGGATCTGGGCAGCATGTGGGTAATCTTCCGTCAGTCAGCGATGGTTAAAAAATCAGCGTGTTTCGGTAGGGCTCACCACCCCCGCACGCTGACTAGGAAGCGAAATAGACTGGTATTCTTAGACGCTTTTGACTCTCACAACGACTATTTCCAAAGGCCAAAAAGAAGAGTAATCGGGTTCCAATGAATGTTTCTTTAGGTTCACGGTAGAGAAGAAGGGCCAAACTACCATCCAGGTCATAAAACTACCCCTGGAAATGCCCCAAACTCCTTCGAAAGGCTTGTCAAATTTATGTGCCTGGGAGCCATAATGTTTAAGAATACGACCTATACACCGTTAAAAAGGAAACAAAGACGCATCAGGAAGCAAAATACACTGTTAAAAAGGAAACAAAGACGCATCAGGAAGCAAAACACACTGTTAAAAAGGAAACAAAGACGCATCAGGAAGCAAAACACACTGTTGAAAAGGAAACAAAGACGCATCAGGAAGCAAAATACACTGTTAAAAAGGAAACAAAGACGCATCAGGAAGCAAAATACACTGTTAAATAGGAAACAAAGACGCATCAGGAAGCAAAATACACCGTTAAAAAGGAAACAAAGACGCATCAGGAAGCAAAATACACTGTTGAAAAGGAAACAAAGACGCATCAGGAAGCAAAATACACTGTTGAAAAGGAAACAAAGACGCATCAGGAAGCAAAATACACTGTTGAAAAGGAAACAAAGACGCATCAGGAAGCAAAATACACTGTTGAAAAGGAAACAAAGACGCATCAGGAAGCAAAATACACTGTTGAAAAGGAAACAAAGACGCATCAGGAAGCAAAATACGCTGTTGAAAAGGAAACAAAGACGCATCAGGAAGCAAAATACACTGTTGAAAAGGAAACAAAGACGCATCAGGAAGCAAAATACACTGTTGAAAAGGAAACAAAGACGCATCAGGAAGCAAAATACACTGTTAAAAAGGAAACAAAGACGCATCAGGAAGCAAAATACACTGTTGAAAAGGAAACAAAGACGCATCAGGAAGCAAAATACACTGTTGAAAAGGAAACAAAGACGCATCAGGAAGCAAAATACACTGTTGAAAAGGAAACAAAGACGCATCAGGAAGCAAAATACACTGTTGAAAAGGAAACAAAGACGCATCAGGAAGCAAAATACACTGTTGAAAAGGAAACAAAGACGCATCAGGAAGCAAAATACACTGTTGAAAAGGAAACAAAGACGCATCAGGAAGCAAAATACGCTGTTGAAAAGGAAACAAAGACGCATCAGGAAGCAAAATACACTGTTGAAAAGGAAACAAAGACGCATCAGGAAGCAAAATACACTGTTGAAAAGGAAACAAAGACGCATCAGGAAGCAAAATACACTGTTAAAAAGGAAACAAAGACGCATCAGGAAGCAAAATACACTGTTGAAAAGGAAACAAAGACGCATCAGGAAGCAAAACACACTGATAAAAAAAAAATGAAGCATCAGAAAACGAAATAGAGCGTTAGAATAAGATGCACCTGTAAGCGAATCCACTCCTGTTTATCCTCTCAGGTGTAATAGGCAAGTAGCAACTCTGATTCCCTCCCTTCCTTCCCACTCTTCATTTCTTTCCCTTCTTTCTCTCCATTCCGTCTTTCCCTTCCCATACCTCTTCGCCTTACTTTATCTTCATCTCCCTCTTTCCCTCCGTCACCCTCCCTTTCCCTCTCTCCTCTCTTTTTTTCCTTCTCCCACCTCCTCGCCTTTCCTTACCTTCATATCTCCGTCTTTTCCTCCATCGCCCTCTCTTTCCCTCTCTCTTCTCTCTTTTCCTTCTCTCACTCATCTTTTTCCTTCCTTCCCTTTCCTTCTATCTTTTCTGTCTTCGTTCCCTCTCCCTCTTCTTATTAATATCCTCGATGAAAAAAATCCTTCCTTTTACTGTGTTTCCTCCTTCCTGTGACTTCAGTTCTTTGAAGAGGGATCATTATTTTTTCCCTCAGTCCTTCAGGTAGAAAAATAAACACAGGTAGCATCTCCGCTTTCCAGGTAGACAGGTGGATAAGTAGATACACAGATCATTACTTTTGCCTTTATTCTCTTCATGATATTCCAGTTTGATGTCGTCTGTTTCTTTGCAGGGACGGCATGTTTTTGGGATTTTCATATGTTGAATAGACCTGTTTACTTAAACCTACAACGCGTAGGCGTAGTAATATGAAGCTATGGACACAATATAGGCTACATATCATTGTACTGATATTCTTTTTGCTTAAAAACGCGTCATTAATGAAATATATGCAGTTTTTTGTGGCCAAAATATCACGTGACCGTGGAACGATCTGTGATTGGTCGTAACGTGGGAACATGGCAGGCCTCGCCTCGCCGCGCCCAGCTGATCACCCCGCTGCCCGGCTCATTTTCTGTCAGTATCCTGTCAACATGTAAAGGACAAAAAGGACATATTATGTTTGTTTTGTCCCTATGTGCAGAAATACAACAAGGAAAACACTAGAGAAAACTTCATATCTCTGTCCAAAGGCAAGAAAAAAAGAAAACAGTGGTGGGTGTCTGCTGGGCGTGACTTCCCGATGCTGAAAAATGCATGTTACTGCTGAGAAGATCATTTTGATATACGTATTGTGCACGGATAAGTAACTTGCAAACGATATGGAGCTTTGGAGCTTAGAGTGAGCTGTTGTAGGTTGCGGGAGTGGTAAGCCAGGCTGTTAGGGTGGGGAGTGTGTGGCTGACTGTTGTTATATAGCAGCTAGAGTTTGGGGATATATGGGTTTTTGGGGTAGGTGACTGGCTGTTGGTGGGTTGTGATAGACTGTGGGTGGGGTGTGACAGAGTTTTGGGGGTAGGTGACTGGCTGTTGGTGGGTTGTGATAGACTGTGGGTGGGGTGTGACAGAGTTTTGGGGGTAGGTGACTGGCTGTTGGTGGGTTGTGATAGACTGTGGGTGGGGTGTGACAGAGTTTGGGGGTAGGTGACTGGCTGTTGGTGGGTTCTGATAGCCTGTTGGTGGGGTGTGACAGATTTTTTGGGGTAGGTGACTGGCTGTTGGTGGGTTGTGATAGACTGTGGGTGGGGTGTGACAGAGTTTTGGGGGTAGGTGAGTGGCTGTTGGTGGGTTGTGATAGAGTGTGGGTGGGGTGTGACAGAGTTTTGGGGGTAGGTGACTGGCTGTTGGTGGGTTGTGATAGACTGTGGGTGGGGTGTGACAGAGTTTTGGGGGTAGGTGACTGGCTGTTGGTGGGTTGTGATAGACTGTGGGTGGGGTGTGACAGAGTTTTGGGGGTAGGTGACTGGCTGTTGGTGGGTTGTGATAGACTGTGGGTGGGATGTAACAGACTTTTAGGGATAGGTGATTGACTGTTGGTGGGTTGTGATATACTGTGGGTGGGGGTGTGATAGACTTTTGGAGATATGTGACTGGCTGGTGGTGGGTTGTAATAAGCTGTGGGTGGAATGTGGCAGACTTTGGGGGGAGATAGATGTGATTGAATGTTGGTGGGTTGTAATAGGCTGTGGGTGGGTGTGACAGAGTTTGGGGGGTAGGTGACTGGCTGTTGGGGGGTTGTGAGAGACTGTGGGTGGGGTGTGACAGAGTTTTGGGGGTAGGTGACTGGCTGTTGGTGGGTTGTGATAGACTGTGGGTGGGGTGTGACAGAGTTTTGGGGGTAGGTGAGTGGCTGTTGGTGGGTTGTGATAGACTGAGGGAGGGTTATGTTAGCCTGTGGTTGGGGTGCACATATGTTCATTTTACCACAAAAATACCATTCACTATTGCAGAATGACCTGTAATATTTATAATGGGTTTAAAAAACTAGAAACTGAATTGGTTGCAAGGGGCTGCAAATTAGTACGCCCTGTGAAAGTTATGAAAAAATAGCAGTTACCAGCGGGATATATCCTGGATATGAAAGCAGCGGCTGTTGTGAGAATACACACTCAGAATACACAGGCTATTCAAGTTCCTCAGCATGCATGCATGTGTTCCACTATCAATGGTAGATCTCATGGATGATGTCAGAATTGCATGTGGGATGATCAACACTCATGAAAGAATTATGAAAGTTTAGGATAAGTGTGACCCTAAGGATTTATAATAAATTGAAGATATGTGCAAAGTGCAATACGGTTTATTTGAGGGTTGTCTATTTAATATATTAATAATAATACACAAATAATACCAATTCATTATAAATAATAAATATAAATTTGCATTTTTTATCATATATCCTGATGCTACACTTTCAAGGATTGTGCATGGAAAAAAAAAATTCAATTAATAAGAAAGTAATAAATATTTCTATACATATCTTGACGCTACACTATAAGGAATGTGAATGGAAAACTATATTTTTCCCTAAGGTTTCAACATTAAAACAAAATAACCAAGACAAAGCCCTACCGTAGTATTTGTAGTCTAAACTACATAATGACCCGACCTGCCTCCCGAGACCTCATCTGATGTACTGTTACCTGAGTGCCCCAGACCTGAGTAATGTTCCGGCCAGTCACCGTGGTCTCTGTTTCTGGAGACCTCAGCCTATGTTGTTTTGTCGCCTGAGTGCCCCTGATCGGGCTATATATAAGAACAATCAATTCTGATGCTGATAGAGATTATGAAGGAGTGCAAAATCCAACCGCCAGTAATTTACGTTATTGTTAAACAAAATATCCTTTACTGGAAACAATTATCCTCTTAAAACATATGTTACTGTAAGCATACATCAACATTTACCATATATTCTTTCACCGCAAACAATTTTTTCGTTACATTAAGCAAACATTTTTTTTTTCACCGTAAACGAATAACTTTCTTTTGCCCTAATCAAGTATTTTTCCTTTGCCACGAATAACCACTTTTCTCTTACTGTTAACAAACATCTATGTCTAAATGAATATCTATCTATACGTAAATGAATAAACCGCAAACGTTTTTCTTTTACCCTCAACGATTATTTTTAGTTGAACGTAAACAGATCGTGTCTTTCTTCAATCGTAAACCAACATCTTTCCTCTACAATAAATATTCTTCTCCAGATATTCTTCTATTCCTCCACAGATTTCCTCTACGATAGATAAATATTTTTTTTTTTTACTGAATAGAAACTATCTTCAAGCGTGAAAAGGTAAGGAATCAAAGTACAAACGTTTTTTTTTTCGTTTAATTACAGGTGAGTACTTCTTCCCGACAAGTGGCGTCGTAGCGGAGACTCGAACCACTGACCACCACAACAGAGGTCGAGGCTTGTACCACTCTGCCACCTATGGATAGCGAGGTATGTTGTGCTTTCTTCCTTTTGTACTTATTTTTTCTTTAACTTTTCTTTCTTTTTCTTTTTTCTTTTTCTTTTTCTTTCTTTCTCTATCTTTCTTTCATCCTGTCTTTCTTTCCTTCTTTCTTTCTTTTTCTTTCTTTCTTTTTTCTTTCTTACTTTTAATATTTATAAGCCTAATGCTCTACCGACTAGGCTAGGCTATTCTTTCTTTTTCTTTCTTTCTCTATCTTTCTTTCTTTCTTACTTTTAATATAAGCCTAATGCTCTACCGACTAGGCTATCCATGTTTCTATCCTCTTCATTTTTAAACCAAGTAGAAACGTTTGTGTAGATACTTATTTTTCTACAGGTAATTCTTCAGGTAGTCAGTGAGCCAGGAAACAAAATCACACTCGGAATATGAAGTAATGTGAAAACGGTCTATAAAAAAAAAAAAAAAAAATACATACCCCACACACCGCTGGGAGTTTCCGTTCTCTCTAGCTTTCGTTCGTCTTCTCTCGTTCTCTTCTATGTGTTCAGTTTATTCTACTTAATCATTTACTTATTTATTCTATTCTCTCTTAATTACAGTTGGCAGCGTCCATTTTCTCTAGTTTTCCTTCATTTTCTTTTATGCTTTTCTTCTTTCTCTTTTGTTTATTCTATCTAATAATCTATCACATTACTTTATTGTCCTCTTTTATTTAGTTTTTTTTTCTCCTTCATTCATTCACCTGTCCTCTCATTTATTATTTATTCGTTTCTTCTCTTTTTCTGTTGTTATTTTCTATTGTTCTCCATTCTATTGTTCATTCTCTCTAGCTTCCGTTCTTTCGTTTTTTTTTAAAAATTTCTATCGTTCTCTTCTATCGTTCATTCTTTCTAGCTCTCGTTCGTTCTCTTTTTCAATTGTTTTCTATCGTTCTCCCTTCTATCGTTCATTCTCTCTAGCTTCCGTTCTTTCTTTTTTTCTGTTTAATTCTCTCGTTCTCTCGTCTATCGTTCTCTCTTCTATCGTTCATTCTTTCTAGCTCTCGTTCGTTCTCTTTTTCAATTGTTTTCTATCGTTCTCCCTTCAATCGTTCATTTTCTCTAGCTTCCGTTTTTTTTTTGTCCAATTCTATCGTTTTCTCGTCTATCGTTCTCTCTTCTATCGTTCATTCTTTACCTTTATCTCGTTATTTTTCTGCTTTCTTCAATCGTTCTCTTTTCTATCGTTCATTAGGCTCTCGATACTTTTTTGGACTATTCTACGCTTATCATTTTCTTTGCCGTCCAGTCCACAGGTAAATAAAGTCAGGTGTGTTGCTCCTCTCGTCACCAGGTAGCGGGACAGGTATAGGGAAGGTAATTATTTCTCCTTGATCGCTGAGGTAGATCATTAAAGACAGGTAGCGTCCCCTTTTGCCAGGTAGACGAGTGTAATGAGGACAGACTTTTCCCTTTTATCTTTACTCTCCTCGAAGTGAAGTATAGAGACAGGTGAGGCAAGATAATTATTCCCACCTCGATCGTTCAGGTAGAGAATTAGACACAAGTAGCTGCTCATCGTCCCAGGTAGAAAAATAAGTATCTACACAAACGTTTCTACTTGGGTAAAAAATGAAGAAGATAGAAACATGGATAGCCTAGTCGGTAGAGCATTAGGCTTATATTAAAAGTAAGAAAGAAAAAAGAAAAAAAAGAAAGAAAGACATGAAGAAAGAAAAATAGCGAAAGAAAGAAAAATAGAGAAAAATAAAGACAAATTTTTCTTTTTTTCTTTCTCCCTTTTTTTGACATTATAAGAAAGTGATTATTTTTTTCTTCATTCATGAGTTAGATATGCATTTAAACACACGTATGACCTTATTTATCCCCAGGTAGAGAATTCGACACAGGTAGCTGCTCATAGTCCCAGGTAGACAGGTAGATAAGAAGACAAATTTTTCTTTTTTCCTTTCTCCCTTTTTTTGACATTATAAGAAAGTGATTATTTCTTTCTTCATTCATGAGTTAGATATGTAATTAAACACACGTATGACCTTATTTATTCTCAGGTACACAGGTAGGTAGAGACAGATTTTTTTTACCGTTTTCTTTTCACTTTTCTTTCCCTTCAACATTTCAAGAAGGCGTGAGCGTTTCTTTTTAGTTCACCAGCTAGATAATAAAACACAGGTAGGATCTCTTCTGTTCCTTAGGTAAAAAGATAGATAAGTACATATATTATTATCTGTATCTTTATTCTTTGCCCACCTCCGTCCGCGTAGTCAGAGGGGGTTATTTCTTTCTTAATAAATCAGTTAGATAACTAAAACACAGGTAGGATTTCTATTTCCTCAAGGTAGACAAAGATAAGTACATATATTATATTTTCCTTTTTTTTTCCTTCTCCTACATTGTAAGAAGAGGTGAGCAGTTCTTTCTTGATCCATCAGTTATATAATTAAGCACAGGTAGGATGTATTTTTTCTCAGGTAGACAGGTGGATAAGTACACAGATTATTACTTTCTCCTTTCTCTTTTTTTCTTGTCTCTCTTCCTTCCACAAAAAGTAGACAATTGTCTCTCTCTCTCTCTCTCTCTCTCTCTCTCTCTCTCTCTCTCTCTCTCTCTCTCTCTCTCTCTCTCTCTCTCTCTCTCTCTCTCTCTCTCAGGTGGACAGGTACTCAGGTAGGTCTTCCCTCGCAGGTAGGCCCCGGTGCGTGGCTGCAGGTGCCCCCCCTCTCAGGTACTCCCTCCGCGCTGTGTACCTGGCGGAGGGCCCAAATTAGCCCTGTAACGTGAGACCCCAGGTGTGAGGGTTGCGTCCTTCTGCCCCGCCCTCCTGCCGTGCGTGCTTCCGGCCTTGTTCCTCTTCTTTCTTTCTTTCTCTTCTTCCTCTTATACTTCCTTTTCCATTTTCTCCGCCTTTTTTTGTTCCTACTGTTTTTCTTCATCTTCGTCATCATGTAGCGGCGGCGCCCACACTCTGACCACTCTGCCACCGTTGTTGTTGTTGTTGTTATTGTTGTTGTTGTTGTTGTTGTTGTTGTTGTTGTTGTTGTTGTTGTTGTTGTTGTTGTTGTTGTCGTCTTTTCATTACCCTCTATTTCCTCATCTATTCCTTTCTTCTTCTTCTCCTACCTTCTCTCCATTTCTTTTACCTCGCCGTTCTCCTCTTCCCCTTTTTTTTTTTTTCGAATTTTCATCTCCTTCAGTCTTCGTCTTCGTCATTATTGTCTTCTCTGAGCTCCTCCTCCTCCTCCTCCTCCTCCCTGGATCTTCCAATCTTCGTTCGCCTTTTTTCTCTAATTTTGGGGAATTCATCTTCTTTTCTCTCTCCATATTATTATTATTATTATTATTATTATTATTATTATTATTATTATTATTATTATTATTATTATTTACTATTATTATTTTCATTATTATTATTATTATTATTATTATTATTATTATTATTATTATTATTATTATTATTATTATTATTATTATTATCAATATTATCATTATTATTATTATTATTATTATTATTATTATTATTATTATTATTATTATTATTATTATTATTATTATTATTTTTTAACATTATTAATAATATTGTTTTATTATTATTTATTTATTTATTTATGTTATTTTTATTTTCTGTAATGTTACTGCTTTTACTACTACTACTACTACTACTACTACTACTATACTACAAAACTATACCTCCACCCATGTTTATTTTTCCGACACATAATCATGAAGGGCTCCATAAATTGGAAGTCATTAGCTCCAACTCTGTTCGCTAATGACTGTGGCATCCAACCATATCACTAATACTACTTAGCACTAAAACCCCTTATCCTCTCCTACTACTACTCCTTCACTATTCATGTCGCTCCCGACCCACCCTAATGTCACTCTCCACCACTGTGGTCCATATTGGAAATGTTGGTGGCTTTTGGGCCAGAGTGTCTGGTGCCCCTGAGACATAGGATGGCCGACCTGAACAGGGAGAACGAGAGGCGACATCTCATCCAGGCGACAACGTGGCTCCTTGGCTGATGCTTCTTTTCTGAGATCTGTTCCGCGAGTCGTGCGTAGAAGCATCGGGCCCTGGGACCCATCCCGCCGGATGTAATGAAGACGAGGGAGGGTGAAGCTGCCCTGATCCACGTGCTGGATTCTTTCACCGTATGCCCTCGTCTTCTCCTGCTCTTTCCTGTGGTGGGCGGCTTCCAGGGGCAGCTCACAGTAACAGGCAGCCATCGGGTTGAATATGCGGATGTCCATGAATGCCCGCTGTCCACGCACCCAGAATCCACGGGCACCTACATCAACCCCGTGCCTCAAGTGAAGTATTGGCCGTCCTGTATCTAAAGTGTTCGCCGTCCAGGGGGAGCAGTGCCGGCTCGGTAGTGACGTCGTGGCACACCTCCCCGAGCATGCTGGCTGTCAGATCCCTCACCTCATCGTGTCGGATACAGACGAAGCCTCCCTTCTTGCATGTCATGGTGTGAGTGACATCATTCGGTGATCCACATGCACAGAGATCAGGCAGCCCCTCAATCGGCCAGCCATATCTCAGAGACAAATTCTAATTTGTTGAGGTTGAAGCCTTTTGCTCTGATTGGTAGCGACGTTAGCCAGTTGGAGGCGCCTGTGTCCTGTGCTGTGTAGATTTTTCTACACATTTCTGTATACAGGTTGTGTGTTAGACGGTCCAGCTCATCCTTTTGGGACTGGTGTCTTTCTTCTGAGATTCTTCTTTTAACTTCTCTTATTTCACTTTGATCTATTTCGCCGTCTGCCTCCTGAGCGATGATCCTGTTGGTGAGGGATCTGGTAAGGCTGATGGAGTTTGGGTTCTCCTTATCAGCCATCTTCTCTGGGTTGGTGATCCCCATCCCGTCCAGTTTTGGAGGAAGTGCTAGCATATCCCTCTCCTCCTCCCCCAAAGCATGAGATTTCACCAGCGCCGGTAAGAATACATTCTTGACAGCATACTCCAGTGGTCGGAGGAGTGGACTGATGCCGGAGATGGTGCGCATCAGGAACATCCACCGATATTGGATGCTGTGGGCGTACGCTGAATAGGCAGCGTGTGGCTCAGTCTTGGCAATGGCAGACAAAGCTTCTATTTCCTTCACCCATTCAGCTACTTTGTCTCCTACGTACTCCTTCTTACACACCTCTGTCCCGATCACTGCACCTAAGTGTCGTTGTCCGTCCTTTGTCACAATGACTCCACTTCCACTAAAAGTTTCTGCGGCATGGTCATAATGTTCAGGTTTGACGATAGGGACAGACTTGGTGGCGTTAGGGATGAATCCTATCTCAGGGTCGGCGGCGTTCACAAGGTCCCACCGCCCTGAGATTTTAGCAGCACCTGAGAGGTCATCCGCATAAGCCACCTGTTTCACCCGTGTTTTTGTGTACGCGATTTCATTTTGGAGGACTGATTGGCCCAGGGCGTACATATCCATGACTACTGAGTCACCTGTGTTGTTCCCTCAGATGATTTTAACACTTTCACTTTTCCACTGTGGCTATTAATTTATAAGTCGGTCGGGTATGTATAGGTATTTTCAACATACATAGCTAAGCTGGGGTTCATGGTTTTAATGTTGTGTATCAAAGTCTTTCTATTTATTGTGTTGAAGGCGTTTTTGCCGTCAACAAGAAGCACTGCTTCGTACTACCACTACTACTACTACTACTATTACTACTACTACTACTACTACTACTACTACTACTATAACTACTACTACTACTACTACTATAACTACTACTACTACTACTACTACTACTACTATAACTACTACTACTACTACTACTACTACTATTACTACTACTACTATCTAATCACACACACACACACACACAAACACACACTGTTTACCAATCACCTTCATGGTTTCTATCATGAGTGCTTTTTGTTGTTGTCATAGTCAATAGCTATATGTACATTTTTTCTCATGTACATTAATCTATGCATGCATGTATGCATGTATGTATGTATGTATGTATGCAAATGTATGTTTGATATGAAAACCTATCTATAGTCTCTCTCTCTCTCTCTCTCTCTCTCTCTCTCTCTCTCTCTCTCTCTCTCTCTCTCTCTCTCTCTCTCTCTCTCTCTCTCTCTCTCTCTCTCTCTTTTTCTCTCTCCCTTCCTTCCCCCTTTTCGCCTCCCTTTCACTCTCTCCCTTCCCATCCCCTATCCCTTATCTGTCCCTTCCCCTTGCCTCCTCCTCCCTCCCCCGCTCCTCCTCCCTCAGTCAGCAGGGGAGGGGAGGAGAGGGGACCGGAGGAAGGAGAGGGAAGGGAGGGGAGGAGAGGGGAAGTTAGGGGAGGGGAGGGGAGGAAAGTGAGGAACAAATCCACGGAATCCAGCAATTTTAA